>NW_027395808.1:0-110162 GCF_047715665.1 Aspergillus karnatakaensis | reverse complement strand
CCCTTCCTCCCCTACCGTCCCCGCCGTTCCCCCAGACACCGCATTATCAACACCCACTCCCCCACCCTCACTCTTCTCCCCATTCTCAGCGCCACCTTTCGCCGCCCTCGGCTTCCTCTTCGCAGCCTTCGCCTCCTCAAACAACGCAAGCTCTTTCTCAAGCCTCGGCTTGAACCCGTCCAGTTCTAGCTCCGAGAGCGCGGCGAAGACGTCAGCGGGTGTAACAGTTCGTTTCAGGGTTGATTCGTTGGCACTGTTGGCAACAAGCAATGAGATTAGCTTAGATTAGCTATGTCGGAAGAGTGAGAGAAAGGGTGCTGGGTTGAGGGGATTACGAGGAAGGAAGAGACGCACTGTGAAGAGAGGTAGGAGACAAACACCGTCGCGGCCTTTTGGATCGCTAGCACGGCGTCTTTCTGTAGGGAGGTGTTGGGTGGTAGGACGGATTTCGCGAGGCGGATTGTTTGACTGCGGGGGAGGAGGTAGTCCTGTTTTTTGTGGCGGGTTGTTAGTTGGATACATTTATTTTCACGATGTCGTTCGGTGGGGATGCATGGTGGATTGCGGAGGGGGGATGGGGTCGTGAGTGCATGATTGTACAAGACGGAGTGTAGAATGGAGGTTAGGATCAACGGACTTCAATAGATACACCCTCCGCACGGGCTTTCAGCTGCTGCTCTGTTGCTTGGATGGGGTTGGATTTGGAGGGCGGCGTCGGAGCTTCGGGGTCTCCGGCCTGTGGTGAGGCGGAGGACATGTTGCTTGTCTTGCGGCCGTGTGTTGGCTTAGGGGGTGTAGTCCGTGGTTGTGTTGGGCTTTGTTCGGTGTCTTTTGAAGTGAATATTTTAAATGTTCACTCGGACTCGGATTCGGGCTCGGTCCTTGAGAGCGGGGTGTTGTTCGTGTTCGTCGTCGGCGATGGAAGCGGAGGGCGGCTGTTCATATAATGTTTCGAAAATTTTATACGTATTCGAAGCTGTATGTGTGCGATGGAGGCTGAGAGGAGAGGTGACGGTGAGAGTTTAAATTGAAAGAAGGGCAGTTCTTTTGACGCGACGGGACGCGATTGGAGGTGAGTGAGTGGGATTGGATTGGAGGCGCGTGCGGGTCTCGGTCTTGGGGTGCATGAGCATCTCCACCATCAATAGTACAGTCTTCGACTCAATGCGGTTTCTAGGGCATATCCGAACTTCACAAGGCTCCCATGTTGTGACTTGCACGAAATGAAATTGTCCATCTAGGCACTCTTTCTTCTAACAGATACCGCTACATAAAGATCTAACCATGTATAACTCCATCCCAGACCATTCCCACCTTAACAGAAACCTATGCTTCTCCAATTGTTGAACCTATGGCTCTCTTCTAGTCTTTTACAATTCATGCTCATGCGGTAACTGGTTGTCAAGGTTTACCGCGAAGGACAAGAGGGTCGAGACCTCCTGCAAAGTCTCAGCGCTGCGTTGTCTCTATCGAAAGTCTCTGCAGGCTGTTCGTGTGTCTGTCAACCCTACCGCCGTAGCCTAAGTCTCTGCCATTCTTAAGGAGGTTATATTGCGTGCTTCTGGCATAAACCCTCACGCCAGTCTCCAGGATGCTGACGTATTCAAAGTTCGGGAAAGAACTACCTAAACCCACGCACTCGAAAAAGCATATATTTCCTAAATTTGAGAGTTGAAGACTCATACCGTGGTCCAGCCGTTTGATTCTAGATCCGCAGTCAACCACGGTTGAAGGCGCTTGAAAGCTAATATATATTGATAAAGTCTAGCTGAACTTTTATTTAGCGCGAATTGCCCTTGTAGCTCAGTCGTAGTAGCGCGTCACTCGTACTATCCTTTGGGAATAGCTAGGAATGACGAGGTCCTCGGTTCAATCCCGAGTGGGGGCAATTTGATTTTTGTTTTTCTCAACCTTGTACTTTCGTTAAAAGGCAAGTCTGACACTTCACAAGCACCACATATCAGTAGCAACTCTCGAATAGTATGTCTCTGAGCCTCTTCAACGCTCCAGCATAGTGTTGTTTACACAGATCTTATTGGAAAAGATGGCCGCCAAGATTGACAAGTATGTTTTCGGATGGAGGATTGGGAGCACTGTCGATGGAAGTATCTGCGAGTGGTGACTACCTACGGGACAGAGGCTACCCAGTGATTGTTCTTGCACAATTTCGAGAGAGTTGCATGAGAGGGTATGTTAATAGGGGTTCGGGGAAATGCTAGAGGGCCAGTGACAACCCGCCGGGGCTCCGCATCATGAGGGTCAGAATGAATTGCAAGAGCTGCACAATTTTGATAGTTTTACATTTCAGGTCAAAGGAGCCTGGGAATGACAACAGTCAGACGTCTACCCTAGCGGCAAGCACTAATTAGAGGTAGCGCCTTTTCCTCTGTCTGGATATCCTCCCTCCTCTTCCAATGTAGCTCCTCTTGGATGTCAAGGGAAACTCGTGCTAAGCAATAGATTACTTTAGAATCCGTAAACATGCTTGATGGTTGACAAGGCTGTAATATGACTCCGGAAAATTGTATACAAGTACAGAGCCTGTGCCCAGTATGCGCACCCGAAGACCTATATATTTCCTCACACGGCAGCCTCTGGCATCTAAAGAGGGTGCATAATGTTGACATCCAGAAACCACAGATAAAGACCGTTGTTTCCGTTGTATTTTTATAGGAACTTCTAGCAATAGTACATCGGTTTATTGAGCCGGTCCTCTTGTCTCGCCAGGGGATTGGCAAGACGGGCTCCGGCGATTGGAATAGGCTCCACTGCAGTAGACAAAACAATGCTCGAGATCGAAAGTTGATACCACCAGGCAGTAAGAATCGATGGCTACAGACTATGCTCTAGGCCTGACGCTGGCGTGGGAATTATCCCTTCAATCCCTTGCTGTTGACCATCTTTTTTTTTGCTAGCCACTGCAAGCAGATTGAAATCATTGAGAGCGAATGGGAAAGGTGAAGTAAGATTGAAGGCATTAGTGTCGTTGCAAGCAAAGGATTTATTCAGGATCGACCTGCATCTTTTCTTCTAGATACATAATCCATGTCTTTTATGCTTAAAGACCTCCTGCTCCAAAGAAGAAAACAAGGAAGGCCATTTGTCAAGGTTCATCCCGACGTCCCAGAACTCCATCATCAAGGTCCAGACTCGATCCCGTTTTTCATCCCTTATCGAATTTACGCCTGTGAATCAACTTGTCAGTCCTGCTTTCGAGTATGTTTGTTGTCTCCGTCTCATTCTATTGATAGAACGAGAGTTATTGCTGGCGTACCTTGATGGCGTACTTCCGCTGGGGGAAGTGGATCTCCTTCTTGCGCTGGCGCTCGGTCTTGAGGGTAGCCTCGTGCTTGGTGAGGCGGCGACGGATGGCGCGAGTGTGCTTGGGGCGGAGGTCAAGAGGGAGGTACTTCTTGTTCTTGTAGAAGAGGCGGAGCTGAGCGCGCTGGTTGGCGTTGATGACGGTGAGGACACGAGCGATCGACTTGCGGACGTCGTGACTGTGGGAAGATCAGTATTGTTGCTTTCTTCGAGTTTGTGTGGTTTTGTTGGATGGAATTCATTGTGAACGTGGTCGAATGCGCGCGGTGGTTGGTGGGATTCCGTCCTTATGCCATTTTTAAATCCCTTCTCTTGAAAATTGTTCGCTTTGATCGCCTTATAGTTCCAATTCCAGTTCTGCCGATTTGTTGTTTCGCCATCCGACCACGCACATTCTTCCCAATCCAAATTTTACATCCGGGGTATTTGTATCGCAAACTGAACAAGGGGGATCAAACGCACATCCTCTGGGTCTTTGAAGAGGCACCGCCGGTGATCTTCTGGACGCGGAGCTGAGCAAGCTCAGTCCTCAACTCATCGAGCTGCTTGGTGAGATCATCCTTGCTCTTTCCCCAGAGCTGACCAGCCTTGACCTTGGAAGACTATCAAAATCAAATTAGCATTCCTCTACCATTGCCATAATATCCGCTCATAAACACTGTACATACCATGGTGTGCGGCTTCTTGTCGAATGGTTGATTGTCGTCGACGTGAGGGTTGAAGATGGACCGGGTCGATTTGGGGAAGTTCTGTGGGACTAGGGCTTTTTTTCTGCCTTGGCGTCGGTGCGGCGCTAAGCGGGCACAATCACGTGATCTGCTTTTGGTTGTGGCGGTGCGGCGGGCGGTGATGACGAGGATGTCCGAATCGGGAACTGGGCTGAGTTGCGGACGGCAGAGCGTTGGTACTTGGTGTACCTATTTGATAAGAAGACCGTGCTGATCCCGCTGGACGGAGCGTTGGCAGGATTACGATTGCATTTGAGCGATTCAATACTCTGTTATACACCAAACAAGACCTTTCCAGTTGACTTTTCTATCTATGGCTTCAAGTGGTTCCTCCGGGTGGGCACAGCTCCGGACAACGGCTCGATCTCTTGAGACCCAGGTACGTCGCAGACAGTGGGCTTGCTGTCAAGAGGCACTCTGCCAGTCTCGGTATGATGCGAAATGCTTACAATTTCAATTCTAGACCGAGGGCCTCTTCCATACCTACTCCCAGTATGCCTCGATGACGAAGCTCCCTCCGCAACCCTCAGAAGACGAATCCCGAACAGAATCCCAAATCAAAGATCTCCTAGAGAAGGTACAATAGCCCTCAAGACTCAAATCCACATCGTGAATCGAATCTAACCATCCTAGCGCGAATCCTTAAACGCTCAACTCGCCCGCCTCCTCGACTCCGAAGCAACCCTCACCTCCTCCGCCGTCAAGCAAACAAACCTCACGCGCCATCGCGAAATACTCACAGAACACAAACGCGAGCTTATTCGCCTCACATCTTCGATTTCCGAATCACGAGACCGCGCAAATCTCCTCTCGAATGTCCGCTCCGACATTAATGCCTACCGTTCTTCGAACCCCGCCGCCGCAGAGGCAGAGTACATGCTCGAGGAGCGGCGCCGGATTGATCAAAGCCACGGTGTAATAGATGGAGTGCTGAGTCAGGCCTATGCGATAAACGAGAACTTTGGGCTGCAAAGGGAGACGCTGACGAGTATCAACCGGAGGATTGTCGGGGCTGCGAGCCAGGTTCCGGGTGTCAATGCGTTGATCGGCAAGATTGGGAATAAAAGGAGGAGGGATGCCTTGATCCTTGGGGCCTTCATTGGAGTTTGTTTCCTGGTGTTACTCTTGTTCCGGTAGCGCTTGAAAACTACCCTCTGTATATTGCCTCAGCTCTTTGGCGTTGTATGGGATGGCTTATATCTATTCGTTTCTCCTAATGAGGAAGTTAATAATGGGCTCGGAGTTGTGGTATTTGGGCTACTTGCATATCTTACATCTCACTATTATATGTACATACATGATTAACGCCTATGTTCGACAACTCGAGGCTTCTTCGCATCCTGCCCTTGTAGTTGCCATGCTTCCGCTGGGACTTCGGAATTCAAACTGATCTTCCGCTCCTGAATCAGTCTTCGAACACCATTGTTCAAAGCTTCCTGCTCCTCGGGCTCAGCAGGCCCACTCCCAGCCCACCGGATACGGCAGTTCTCATCCAGAAGATACACATATCCAACCTTGCTATTCATCAAGCCAATAGCCTCCTTGAGACCATCGTCGAGACCTTTGCGCACCAGAAAGTATCTTTCATGTTGTTCCACCGCCATCTTGTTCCGCATCCGCCACATGAACATGTGAATCAACCCCGCCTTGAGCGCATTCTCCTCCAAATTGATATCAACCTTCTGCACGAGCTTGCTACCGCTTTCAAACGCTTCATAGAGACCGGGGTTTAGTTTAGGACCGGTGAAAGTATTAACTTGGCTTTCGGCCCAGACACTCGAGAACAGAGTAACGACGGAGACTTTGCCGCGGAGGATTGATGTCGTGTTTTGCGGCTCTTTCGGTGAAGCGAGCGTTGCTCCGTACAGGTTAGGGAAGTAGAGGGCTTTGTCGCGCTTGAATAGCCGGGTATTGGACATGAATGTCTTTCCTTCATTGTACCGCATGTTCGACCATTCCCGGAAGTATGGTTTGGCGACTTGTCTCGTCCTGGTAGTGAGATAAATGATTAGTTTATGCTCGGTCGAATATACATAATGTAGTATCGTACAGTTCCTTCCGGCGCTCAATATGCCTTTCATAATTGACAAAATCGTCTCGTCGTTCTCGTAAGGACCGCGAGTCGATTCCGGTGTTCTGACCTTCTTGCGGCGGGATTGCTGTACCAATTGGTCGGTCTAGGATTGGGATTGGCTCTTCATCGCTGGGTGAATGCGCTTTCGGTGGCGCTGCCTTCGGGGAAACATTCTGCTGGAACTGGAGTTTTCTTGTTGTCGGTGCATCGCTCGAGGCCGGCTTCTCGGTGTTGTTCTTGGTAGCATAGTGCCGAAGAGAAGGTCGAGACCGGAGTGCAGTCGCACCGCGTAGCTGGCAGCTGAGACAGCGGCTGCTTTGTAGGAGCGATGGCTCTAGGAAGGCCGAAAGAAGCGCCGAAGGTCTCATCATTGTAGCTACCACTCGTCCACTGTTGTTGATATCTCGGCAAGCTCACTTTTGGCCGCCTCCGAAAGAGTGGAATAAATTGATCCCGTGACTTGGCGACATTTTCGTGCCGGCTCGACACGTGAACTTCTGCCTACAACCTGTACCGTGTCACGACCGCATTAAACCACTGGTTTCAAAGAAACTCAGAATCAACCCTCTCAGATTCGTATTTGCTAGGTAACTGGCGGGAGTTTGAACCTATGGCTGACCTGACATCAGATGGATGCCTGGTTCATTCACCAACTCTCAGATGTCACGGGTGACAATGACAGAGAAAGAGGCCTTTTTTAGTGGCCTTGACAGGCTGTATCGTTCTAGTGATGACTCTGAAAGTGAATTCGATTGTCTATTGAGGAGGTCACGGCTGGAGGATGGCAAAACATCATTCGCTGGTTCTTGCCATGTTCAGGAAATCTCACATTCACCTCACCTTTTCCCTACGAATATAAAACCACCGTCTGGTGATGGGGCCACGCATAACAAATCTCTCGTCCCACCTTCAGCCTTAGTATCGATAATCGAGATTGAAGAACCTGAACTGGTTCTCCAAGATATGGGGAGGTCTAAGAAACCAGCAGATCGTAAATCCACCGCGAAGCGCAAGCGAGCGCCACCCCAGAAGATCATTCCGCAACATCCTCAGATCTTCAAGAACCTCGTATTTTGTAGGTCATCTAGCTGTCACTTCTTCGCATGCTCTTACTGACTTGGGGTCATAGTCTTTTTCCCGAATAATGATACTTCTCCGCTACGACGAATTCGGATCCAGAAATCCCAGGAATACGGCGCTGTTTGGGCTCGAGAAAGGGATCATGGCATTACCCATTTCATTATTGACAAAGAAATTGGATTTGAGGAGTTCATGAAACACATGAAGCTTGGACCCATTCCGGTTTGTGACTGGTAGTTCGCGACTCTACTTTATTGCTGACTCCTACAGTCGACTGTTGCTCTAGTCAACGACGGCTACCCGGCCGAGTGCATCAGGTTCGGCCGCGTTTTGTCTGTAACGCTGGCCAGATTCCATGTCAAAGGAGCTCCCTCTCCGGCCAAAGCTGCTGAGCCGACTAAACCACCCCCCATCCAGCCCCCGGAGGCGGAAAGCTCATTGCCACTGAAACCGTATCGAAAAGAACAGGCACAGACTCAAGAGTCGACACACTCTACGGAAGGCCTCGAAAAGCCTCCTATGTCGGTTCAATTGCCCCAGGTAGAATTTCAGGAGGAGGGTCCGGAAGAGATAGTTCACGATAGTTTTCTTGACCGTGAACATGATGCTCTGGATGATCTGATAGCGGAGGTCAAGGCCACTGAACATCTGGTATGTTTGTGATGAGTCATATCTCATTACACTTTCTTACGCTTTGATATAGCCGTTAGACCCTCTGGAAGCCGCCGAAGATGACAATACATCCGCCGAAGAATCTGGTGATGAAACCTCCGACGAATCGCAGACTATGCGAGGGAATCATAAGAGAAGAAAACCCTCGCATGATGAACGGACTGCACCCGAGTCGTGGCAGCAAAAGTTTGCTTGCATGCAGAAGCACGACTCGACCTCAAATGCGAAAAATCCTAACGCGAGAACCATTGAGGTGCTACAACAAATGCTCGAATACTATACACGGACTGCTGATCACTGGCGGACCTATGCATATCGCAAGGCGGTCAGTGCCCTCCGTAAACAGCCAAAGAAGATAATGAACCGCGCCGAAGCCATTCAGATACCTGGTATTGGCACACGGTTAGCAGACAAAATTGAAGAGATCGTGCTCACCGATCACCTTCGCCGCCTAGATCATACGAGCAACACAGCCGAGGACCGTCTACTCCAGGAGTTTATGGGTATTTATGGTGCTGGACTATCACACGCGTCTAAGTGGATAGCTCAAGGCTACAAATCGTTAGAAGACCTAAAGGCCAGAGCAACGCTTACCCGGTCACAGCAGATTGGACTCGAACGCTACTATGATTTTTCCCAAAGGATACCTAGGAGTGAGGTCCAGAAACACGGAGATTTCGTGCGACGTGTGGTTCAAAAGGAGAGTCCGGATATGGAGGTCATTATTGGAGGATCCTACCGACGTGGAGCAGCAAACTCTGGTGATATCGACCTGATCATCACGAGACCTGACATAACTATCGAGGAGATTCGGGCACTAATGCTGGATAATGTTGTGCCGCAGCTTTTCGAGCAAGGTTTTCTTCAGGTTGGCCTAGCTACTACTTCGCGCAATGATGGGTCAAAATGGCATGGTGCGTCAAAGTTGCCGGACGGTAAACTCTGGCGACGAATTGACCTGCTATTCGTTCCTGGTTCAGAGCTCGGGGCTGCCTTGATCTACTTCACAGGAAATGACATCTTCAATCGCAGCATCAGGCTCCTGGCGAGCAAGAAGTCCATGCGACTCAACCAAAGAGGTCTCTATGCGGATGTGTTGCGTGGGCCTCAGAGGGTAAAGTTGAATGAAGGGCGACTTTTGGAGAGCCGAAGTGAACGGCGAATCTTCGAGCTCTTGGGCGTACCGTGGCGACCACCAGAGCACCGTATACCATGAAGTGTTGAAAGTCACTCTGGCGGAGCCTGGCGGAGTCAGTCAATACTCTTTTAAGCAACAGTTTCCATGCAAAATGCGCCACGTTTAGTCTGGCAATGTGCTGTTATGTACCTTTTCCTTTTATTTTTACCATGACACAAAAATACTCTTACGATTATTAATGAGATAACGAGTCAATGAGATTTGCTTCTCGCGCTGGATCCTGCATGGAAAACAAGAACACGCACTATGTATAAAAAGAAAACCGCATAAAAAGCGGTCACCAAATCAGAGTAGGGTTTTAGTAGGATTATTGAGGATCTGCTGTGTAGTGTAGGAGTTTGTGTAGGTATTTGTGTGTGTGTGTGTGTGGCCAGTCGTACAGAAACTTTGCAGTCTCATACCAAAGGTGCATTCCCTGGCAAGCGAGCGAAAGGACTCCTCATGCCCCTGGTTTGTCCTCTCCCGACTCTGTCTCATCCCCTCCAAATTCCAGCCTCTGCAGATAATTTGCTCAATCTCGCTGGTCACCGATCTCATCACCGCCTTATATGCGGTGAAGCGCATCGTCAACTGTACCCAACCCCAGCTCGTGAATGTGAGGCGGCAGGTGCCAGACCGCCCTTGCCGAATTCCTCGTTTTGCCGCTGCTTGCAACGCTCTTCCTCCATCCCACTCTGCAACTGCACTGGCTGTCTGCGTTCTCTAGGCTATTTTTGCCATCAATTCTAGCTCTCACAGCATCGGTTTCTACTGATTCTATTCCCCTCGCAGTTATCATTGTTTTGGTGGTTGTACTTGTCTTCCCACTCCTGCACCGCCCGTGACCGTCTTTCCCTTTTTTGCCATCCACAATATACCTTGCCTTGTGTGCGTCACAGCTATCCCACTATAGTGCCTAGGTGGATCGAGTATCACAGTGCTATCGAGACTAGAGACTGCTCAGGCCCTCTTGAAACTCCAATATCAGGCCTTTGTGCTCGTGAACTGTCCTCGAATCCCTCTCCTCCGCCTTCAATCCGCCCTTCGAATTCTGCCACGCAATCGGGACTATGGGTCGCAAACCCAACCAGCTCATCCTCGAGTTCTTCATTCGAGGCCAAAAACTCGAGGACGCCAGTAATCGATACCAGCATACGTGCAAGGCGTGCGGCGAGAAGTTCCCAAAGGGCCGCATCGACAGCCTCACCAATCACTTAGTGAAGAAGTGCCAGGCAATCCCGCTACGGGACCGACAACGCGTTCTGTTGCGACTCCACGAGCTCCCAGACCTCGCTGAGGGTGACCAGAACAAAGACCCCAATGCTGCTGGACAAGGCAAAGGCAAGTCCTCTGACGTGCCTTACACGACGCGACAAAACTTTGACGGTCTGAATGTGCTGGCGGAAGCGTCAAGACAGGTAGGTGCTTCTGACAAGCGGGGTCCTGCTTATACCCAATCCGTTACCGTTGGAGGAAAGACCGTTGTCGTCGACCCTGCGCTCGAGGCCGAAGGTTTTCAAGGCCATCCTGCGCAGCCTGACCAGATGGATGAAGATGTGAAGATTCCGGGTATGTGTCGGTTCTTGCTTGCGTTATTTTCCCTTTCAACGCGCTAATGCTTATTATTTTTTTTTTGTCTCAGTATCGCCCCAATCGCCCACGGACGCGACGGTGATTCCTGCGCTTCCTACCACCGGCTCGCTTGATCCAACATCGTCTGCTTCTCCACCACTGCCAGAGACATCTATGACTCCCGACCCGAACGCCACTTCTCGGCAGTCGCAGCTCTCTATGATCGCCGCATCTGCTAGTGAAATGGTACCTCACGGCCTCCCGTTGGATCATGATCCTAGTCTTGGATTTTCTGACGGTTTGTCTAAGATGGGTTCTGCTTGGAACCAACAGCTCTCGACGCAAGAACAACTGCTATTCGACAGCCTTCAAGAGCATGACCCGTCGCTGACCGCAGCGACCCAACGCGCAGCCTCCTTTCCTCGCCCGATAGCAATGAACCCGAATTCTCAAGCGAAAGGTTTCGTGAACGAGTTTGGCAATTCGACCAAACCCGCCAAGCCCAAGGTTCGCGGCCGATTTTCCGCAGCTAGACGCAGAGAGGTCCAGGAAGTGAGGAAGCGAGGCGCGTGCATACGCTGTCGTATGCTCAAGAAACCTGTATGTTCTATCAAGTCTCTAGGTTACGAGTACTAACTGCTTAGTGCTCCGGCGACAGCCCGTGTACTACGTGTGCGAGTGTTGAAAGTGCGCGTCTGTGGAAACACCCGTGCATTCGCACTCGGATTGCGGAAGAGTTTGAGTTATACAATGCTAGTATGTGTGTCAATTCCGTTGCCCTGCAAAGACTGACAATGTTAGACCTTCACGCCACCCTGGCCTATCACGACGTCAGCAGTATCAGAAACCAGGTCAAATTTGACCACTACGCTGGCCGTATTGAGGTTACTCATTTTGAGGAGAGCTTGGTTTTCGTCACCTTTAGTGGGCTTCAAGGCCACAAAGCCTCTACATCAACGCTTGATCCCCAGCTTCAGGCTCTCGGGGATGACCCACAGTTCCAGGGACCTCTCCAGGAAATCTACCTACTGGACAGCGATCAGGATGACTTGCCAGGCAAAATAGAAATGTACATCAAAAAGACCGCGCCATTCTTTTACGAGCGCGAAGCCTCCGAGGTTATGAGACCTACCTTGTTGCTCGCGGCAGAGCTTGCCCAGCAGAAAAAGGTATGTTACTTGTCAATCTGAAAGACTTCCTGCACTAATATCCTGCAGGACGTGCTCTTAGAACGAGTGCTGGAGCTGTGGGTTGCCACACATATTTTAGTTGACGCCGAGCTGCACTGGAAGACTTTCAGCAACCCGACCCTACCCCCTGCCTCCTTGCACTCGCTTGCGCAAACCACAGACGATGGACGAATTCCCATTGACGAGATCACAAATGCCGAGTCGTATGCGCTATTGTGCGGTCAGTTGCGATCTGCAACAGAGAAGCGCGCAGCGTCACTTAGCAAGTCGGTGATGAACGACCTAGAGCGGAGGCTTCTCCAACGCCAGCAGAGCGGCTGGTTCGAGACCTTCCTTGTTTCTCTCATTCTCTTAAACTGTGTCGAGAGGACGTGCTGGCTGTTCCGGTCCTGGGATGACGAGAACTTTGCTCAACGATGGCCCCTTGACAAGCGGCCCCCCTACTACGCGACGCAAGGCGATCGGTTCTCGGATATCTTGCATATGCTCTTGAAGATGCGGAGTCTGCCACCCAAGGCAACCCCACTGCCGGACAGCGGGATCTTGAAGGCTGTAGACGGCAGTGATGAGAACGCGATTCGCTGGTTTGAGATGATTAAGATTTCCCGTAAGTTTATCCTCACGGCCACATTTGACACCGGGCTAATGAGACTTTAGCACTCTTCCTTGAACAGCGCCAAAACGCAGCATTCGACCCAACTGATTCTCGCTCACTCGATTTGCGATACGGAGCAAAGTTGCTGCCACCTGCGAATGTTTACGCGTGAGCAGACATGGTGACGGTATTGATGAGCTCTCCAAGCAGATCTCCTGGCTCGATGTAAATCAGCTGGGAGACTCTCGGGCTGTACCCTACGTTTCTTTCGTTACTTATGTTCTTCTATCATGTATCTTTATTTAATGGGCTGGACACGAGTTGTTTTGGGGCGGATTTCACAGAAAAGGACAGAGTTTGATTTATGAGGAAGACGGGGGTAAATTGAGCCTTTATTTTCGCTTCTCCTCTGCTACCTGTGGACTATCACTATAGTATTTGAGTCCATGATGATGTTCCTCTTGAGCTACTATAATTGAAACAACTATAATTATCCAGTATATAGACTAAATGCTGAATGTAATTTCCGTTCATCTTCCTCGGCACAAGGCGCGAAAACATTGTGCAATGGAGATAAAGATCAGCAAAGTTAAGCCAGAACAAGGCAGACTAGAGCAGGCTAAATGGGTGTTAATCACAGGAACCTTTCGAAGATTTGGGACGCGATCTTTGCCTGTTTTGGTTGCCATCAGGAGAATTCGCAACGGCTTAGGGATTATTTTCTTCAGCTATACAGTACAGTTGGTGGTAATCGTATAATTATTTACCCCCATAATTGTTAATATTATTGCTCCCAATCCCGCCTCAACTGTTGGGCCTCACTTTTCTTGCTTTCTTTGTCCTCAAAGCAATCGAGCTGACGCTTGTCTCACATTGTCAATCGCTGTCCGTCGTGTGTCTTCTGCCAGATCAGTCTTGTCCTTGCAGCTCGTCCATCCCCTGCAGCTCCAATCTCTCTCAAAACGGACCTGATTCACCGTCGCGCGACGTTCCCAGATGGCCTCTGCCTAGCAAGAAACAAAGGAAGAAAAGGGGGGAACAAGAGCTATCGTGGATTTTGTTTACACCACCTTCAATAATTTGTCTCCCTCGTGCATGCAGTGTTGCCGGCCCAGCACAAATAACAAACAGCGTGGTTCTAGTGCCGCGCTGCGCAGACAGAAAGTGATACATCATTTCTCATACATATATCAGTTTCTGTCGCCATGTATTCGACACATCACCAGCACCCTCCACCTCCCATTCCGCCGTCGCCGACCCTCTCGAACCCCGATATGATCCTCCCCTTCGACGACAACGAGCGCGAAAATTCCACGCCTTCTCCGCCGTTCAACCTCCCCTCGCTATCACACCTGCAATCGTTTTACGAAAATCGAACGAGCTACACGAACGGATCATATAATAATACCAACAATAATAATAATCATAATAATAATTTGGACCCGACAAGGAACTCCGCGCTCAGGACCGCTCAGGGTGCCCAGAAAAAACCGTTCCCGCGCCACACGTGGATGCACGAGGGCCACGATGCAGCGAGCCGACGCTTGTCAGATATCGGGGAGGAGGACTCGACGTCACCGTTGCGGTATGGAGGAGTAGGTGTGAATGGGAGGAACGCGCAAGGTACCCCGCGACAGAGCCGTGTTTTGGATTCGCCGCTTTCGCTCCGCGGGCCGGACAACTCTGATGCTGCGGAACCAAGGGCGCATAGCAGTTCGTCTGGCGAGACCGTGAGCGCTGCCAATGAGACTTCGTCAAGAGAACGAACAAATTGTCGCGCGGAGGGTGTGCCGCAGGGTCGTGCATCAGGGGAGCGTCAGCGTCGCGCTGTCCCTGGGCCGTCGAATGTGCCGGCAGGCGTGAGCGCGCCTTCGGCCGGTAATGAGAAAGATGGCTCTGATGCGACAGTCGTTTTAGAAAGTGAGGCGGAGAGGATTCTGGAGAACGCGAAGAAGCGGTTGTCGGTACGTTTATCGCTGAGGTATGGGAAATTGGTGCTGACCTTTGCAGCTTATGGAAGGGAACCTGACGCGAGCGCGCTCAACAATGCGCTCGACTACGCCATCGATGTCCCCGTCACCAGCACCTTCCTCGCCGGGACTAGGACAGCCCGTCGGGGGGCTGTACCAATCAATCCATCGTGCGGCTGATCGCAGGTCGTCCGCGCTTCGACCACGACAAGCGCAAAGTGGCCAGGATACAAGCAGTAATCGGCACTCTCGAGTGTACAGCGAGACCAACTTGCCGTCGAATCAGCCCAATGTTGAGACTCGCCTTTCCCGCTCCGTGAGCGCCATGGGCTCGAGCACCAGTTCCAGCTTTCACAACGACGAACGGTCCTTCCATTATGCACCGACTCGGGCCTATTTGACCCACCGATCTTCAGTCTCAGCCATGCAGCAGCATTCGGATCGGCCTAACGAGCGCGAGCCATCCGACTCTCCTCAGGAATACGAAATCGAGGAAGAGATTACGATCTCTAATATGGATGACTTCAACTCGGCGTACCCCGTTCTGGACCCTCCTTCTCGATCCCAGTCTCAGCTCCAAGTACGAGATCTGAAGGACCAAATGAAGGGCCTGCATATTAAGATATCAACGCTGAAGGTGAAAGCGCAGGAGGACAACCTCCGACGGCGGAGTCTACAGAGTCTTCGCACACCGAGCCCTTTGACCGCTGCTACACACTGGTACGCAAACCCTCTAGAGCAGAGTGCGAGGAATAGCCACCTGCATCCCAGCGCGGGATACGGATACGCCCTCGAGTCTCCTATCAGCAGTCAAGGCAGCGGCCATACGTCCAGCAGCAACACTGACTCAACGCTCTTGGTCCCGGACACTATCTCTGAGCCGAGGCGATCCACGGATGAAGTTGTTCTACCTCCATTCGAGCTAACAGACCACGAAGACGAACGCTCAACCGCCGAAAGCCTGTACGAAGACGCGGAGGAGCACTATTCCGGAACCAGATCCCCCGAGTCTGAAATTGACCGCGAAGCACTAGAAGAAATCCTCCGTGAACCTCTAGACGAAGATCTCGCGCTTGACGATACACCACACGAAGAGCGCGAGGACGCCTTTGACTACGAGCACTTCATCCTGCACAGCGCGCTAGGAAACTACACCCAGGCGCGCCTGCGCCGACAGAGCAACGGCTCAGAAACGTCAGTGGAAACAACCCGGCCCATCCGTGAGCGCCGCTCGATACGTCACTCCCGGTCGAACAGCGCAAACTCGCTATCTACCGTCGCTACCTTTGCGACCGCCGCGGAGGGACGGGACGATATCGAGAGTGTTCTCTACTGGGACCGCAAGTTCAACGACGGTATTACATCCACCAACCACTCAATTGATCAAGAAACTAATTATGTTATAGAAATAAACCACCGTTACGTCGAAGAAGACCGCTCTCTTCCCCATGCGTCTCTCGACACGCAACGCCCCGACTCGTCAACACTTGAAACACCCCGTAAATCACGCATAGTCGAGACCCTCTCGTCTCAACGCCCGGATTCCGCAGCCACCGGCTCCGCAACACCAACCTCGCTAGCCTCGTCGCTCGTCTCGACCGTCCGGGCAGCAGCAAGTCCCTACCCGAATTCCGCGAACGGGAAGCTTGGGATTAATGACGATGATACGAAATTACTGGAGCTGCTTTTCAAGAGTTTGGGCGATGTATGCATGCAGTTGCAGGAGTTGACAATGACTGAGGGGTATGATGAGAAGCAGGCGAAGTTGTTGAGGAGGCGGCTGGAGGCTGCGAGGAGGGTGCTAGATGGGGAGTTGGATTGATCAGGTACGGTGTTTCAGGTGCTCGATGTGGATGGATATAGTAATGCGGGGGGCATAATGTGGTGTGGCTTGTTGATGATACCCATATATATTTATATATATTCTATTCTATTAGTTAATGTTTATATGAAATATTGGTATATCCTTGTGATTGAAGTCACAGCCCTATATCTAACCACTGTAGCTTTATGTGCTTGGGTATCGATACCTTTATTATTCAATTTCGAATACTGATGAGTACACACGCGTCGTCTGATTGTGGTCCTCGAGAAACTAAAGTCAGGGGTAATTAGGATATAAGTGAATCCTGTATTAGTCTTGCAACGGTACACTGTGGCTTCTCACAGATGTATACATATATATATCTTGAAAGCTTCATGAGAATTTTGCTCTTCAGGGCGTAGACTCAATAATCTTTCTTGCACTCTTGATCCTTCCATACTAGTTAATGTACGGGAAACTCCGAGAGCAGAATTATACCCCGGTATCTACCTGCCTGTTGTGGTCGAGTCAACTGTATAAAAGTATACTCCATTGATGATTGAACCGTGAAATATTGCCCCACCGCACGTGTCAACGCGCCCACGCGAATCACCTTCCCAATCAGGAATCATATCAACTATCAACCCCTCCACCATCACCCATTCCTCACCCCCATCACTACATCCAAACTATACCCACACAATACCTCTTAAAATCTTCAGAAACACCCCTAATACCACCTGTCAAACCATAAGCAGCCACTGAAAACAACAAAAGCGGCCAATCACCCCCCCAGCGCAAAAGAAAACCGCAGAAAAAAATGACAAACCGCCGCCTCCTCATCTTCCAAGAAGTGACCACGCCTTCTACAGGCGCAAACCCGCTAACCCCCTCCCCCCACACCCCGGGCCTCAACTCATCCTCCAGCCAGTTCCAAACCCAGTACACCCCAGTCAACAAACTCGGCCTGCCGATTTCCGGGCCGGGGTCTCTGCCCGAGGGACTGGGGGTGGGCAGTCTGCTGAGTCTGCCGCTGAGGGTGATTATGGCGTTTACGGAGATTTTTAATGGGGTTAAGTATAAAGGGTGGTATGTTTTGCTTTATTTCTTCTCTCTGGTGATGGAGATGGAGAGGGGGGTTGTTGATTGTGGCTGATGCTGATGGATGCGTGTAGGTCGATTGTTGCGGCGGGGCCGTATAATGATCCGACGTTGGGGGTGAGTTCGCCTGGGGGGACGGGGAAGTTTTATGCTGTTGTGTTGGAGCAGGTTGGGGGTAGTTCTGGGGCGGGTTCTGGCGGGGATGTGATGGGGTCGTGAGGTCTTTGATTCTTTTCTTTTGATGAAGGAGGAGGGTGTATGCTGTGTTTTGTTGGGCTTGGGTGATGGGTGTTGTATGATTGACTGATCGCGGATGATGTTGTACATGGGGTGCATTCTGTATTAATTATGCTCGCTGCGATGGATGGACGAGGCGGATGTAAATGGTTCTTTCTCGAAATATACCCCCTGTTATTGTTCGGTGATCAAGACCTGAGACTCGCTTGAGTGAATGGATATTATAATGACGGCCATGCTTTTCTGTACACTAAAAATAGGGAATAAATATGATATAACAAAACGGTATCTATATCTTCTCAAGCAACAGCCTCGCCCCACTACTCGCGGGCCCCTTCTCCCCCTTAAACGCCTGCTCCAGAGCCTTCTTGCCCTTTTTCAGTGCCTTCAATAACTCGCTCTTCTTCTCAAAGTCCTCGGACTCCGTTAGCGCAACAATAACATACACATTCGACCCAGTCGCCCACTCCATCAGCTCTCCGGAAATCTGCTCATACAGCAGACCGTGGAAGTTCAGTGGGGGCTCGACCTTCTCGACCTTCTTCTCAGCAGGGTTGAACCGACCACCCTGGACGAGTGACTTGAGCGTCCGTCCAACGAAAGGCGCGTCCTTGGTGTCGGAGCAAGACTTCGCCGCAACAGCAACAGCTGCTAACGCGGCGTCCTTTTTCCCGTCTGAGTTGTCAGCGTCAAAGAGGACTTCTGTGAGGAACTGGCATCCGAAGCTGGTCTTTAGCAAAGTATCTGCGCTGGCGGTGATGAGATCGAGGAGGGTAGGAGAGGCGGCTTTGACGAGTTCTTGGCGGCGAATGGCGGGGTCCTTCTTCGAGGTCTCCTTTCGGATTTCACGGACTTCAGCGAGGACTGCCTGGTCTTGCTCGGGTAGGAGCCACTTGACCTTTTCGCCGGCGAAGGGGTAAAGGATGGGAATGCGGGCTGTGAGGTCTGTGACTTGGAAGAGGAGTTCCTCTGTGCGAGCCTCCTCGTCCATGGACTGGTTGAGGAGTTCGGGGAAGACAAGCTTGGCGGTGAGCTTGGTGTCGTCGATAACTTCGTAGGCGGATAGGAGGACGAGATGTCCGTTGAGGTCGCCGGCCATCATCTTGATGGTGTCGCGATAGAAGCGGGTGAGTTGTTTGCGGTCCTTGGCGGAGGAGTATGCGAGGGCGAGGGACATGAGGCGGGCGCCGGACTTGGTGAAGGCAAGGTTTTTGACGAGGTCGCCCTCCTCATCTCCCTTGATGAGTTCGATGAATTCGTTGGCCTCGGTCGTGCCGGGTTTGACGTTGAGGAAATATTGGAGCATTGCGTCGTGGAGGAGGGTGAAGCCGGTGGCTTTCTTCTGAATCAGCTGGTTGATAAGCTCGAGGAGGAAATGCATGATCGGGGAGCGCTTGGCTGGGTCCTCTTCGAGAATCTTGGAGAGGTCGGAGGTCGGGTTCTTGCTGGTATCGCGGAAGATTGCGAACTCAGGCCCGTACCATTCCCGGAGGAGGTGGGCTTGTTGTTCCTGTGTAGCGACTGTGCGGTAGATATCGTCCAGAATCCACGAGCCCTCGGGGTGGCGGATCAACCGCTTCACCTTGCCGTAGAATTCGCCGATAATCAGATCCCGGATCTCGGTGTCGCCGTGCACAATCAGCTTGCCAATCAAGAACTTGGCATACTTGCTCTGCGCCAACTCAACGTAGCTGCCCTTGAGCTCCTGACCGATCTGCTTCCGCTGCTCCGCATTGGCATATTTCAGTGCCGTCTGGATAACACGAACGGAGTCGTGCTTGAAGACAAAGTCCTTGACCCGGCCAGTGATAATATCGAACAGCTCCGCGATGAGCTTCTTTCTCTCTTCCAACGGAACGTGTGACTTGCGGCGCAAGCGCTCCCACAGTTTCTTCGACCGGGCGATCTGATCGGCGTTGGGCTTCGCGGCTTTGCGCTCTTGCTGGAGAGCTTTTTGCTTGATGTGCGATTCGCGGGAGGAGGTTTTATCTGACCTGTTAGCAAAATAGAGAATTGGAGTCGGAGGAACATACTAGCTGTATCGTCGGGTTTTTTCTCTTGAGACTTTGAGACCGGCTTTGATGTCTTCTTGCTTTCGGCTTCGACCTCCTCCTCGTCGTCATCCTCCGCATCGATATCACCCATCTCAGCATCATCCTCAAGATCATCCGCGTCCTCAATGTCGGAATCTGAGATACCGCCGATATCAAAATCGTCCTCTTCAGAGTCTTCCTCCTCCTCTTCGACGTGCTTCTTCTTGGAAGCCTTCTTGTCCTTCTTTTCAGACTTTGAATCCTTTCCCTTGGTTGCCTTCGAGCTCTTCGGGGCCTTCACTGGGGCGGACTTGCTCTTCGATGGAACGGCAGTCTTTGTCTTCGTGCGCTTGCCATTGCGGTCTTCGCCGGTATCGACGCGGCGCTTTACTCCGACCATTTTGAGATATTTGACAGAAATGGAGTAAAATAATTGAATTTATGGGGGAGAATGGTCGCCGATAATAATCTCGGCTTGGCTAAGATATCCGACTTTTTTTTTACTGCCGCTCTTGCAGGGCGGTCAAAGCATGGTTTGCAGGGTTTGCTTCGCGATAAGATTCTTGAGGGGAATCAATGCCTGAGGCGCTGAGAATCTCGATCTAACCCAAGATAAATTATTTCGTACTCTTTCAGTATATCCAGCATACATTAGGATTAAACAGTTCATCCAAGATGAAGAGAACCCCGCTCCAATAGAGCGGATAATGGTAATGCGAAATCTCACGCCAATACGCCTTCCCAGGAGACCAATAAAGATATCATCCACTCATGCAGAGTGAGCGCTCAGCGCCCAGAATCCGAACGGGCCCAGTGCGCTGCTCACTGCTCACTGCTCACCCTCACTGCCACTGCTTACGCTTCACGCACTTCAGAAACCTCAGGCGGGGCGGGCGACTTCATTGCGCCCATCTCCGAACTAGGAGGCGCTTGGGGCTTCTTTCGGCCTGGGAGGTGGAAGCCCAGATGTGAGGTTGGTTTGGAGGTAGATCCCCCTGATTGTCCGTCGCTGGAAAAGTCGCCGAAGCGAGAGAAGATGCCCTTCTTCTTGGGCTTCGCTTCTTCGTCGTCGAGGCCGACATCTTCGAATTGATCTTCCTCCACGGGTCGCTCGTTGAGCCGCTGGACGGATGTAGAGCTCATGCGGGAGAATCTCGAGTCTAGGGAGGTTCGCGAAGGCATTGCGTCTGCGTAGGTGACTGGCGATCGGGCAGAGATATCCTGCGTTAAATTAGTCAATAAGTAGACTGCGGGGTGGGATGCGATGGGAGGGGGGCACTTACAAAGGAGCGCCGATAGGAGTCGAAGGACTCGCGGGATATTGAGAACGGTTCGTTCTCATCAACTAGGTTTCGGTGGTTCGAGGATGATCTGGACATCCCTGGGTATTTGCGCGACCAGAAACTCTCTTTCTCTGGTGGTGAGGGCTGTGCGGTGTTAGTGTTCGTCGACTTGAGAAACTCGAGACTATACGGACCGGAAGGTATTCGCCATTGCAGTCGACAACTAATCATTTTCGATGAGACTATGTCCAGAGAATCATGACCAGTACATACCACTCAGCTTGTACTCAGGAGGCTCGGTTTCGTGACTTTTCCTGATACTTAATGGCGTCGAACGGTTGTCTTCAGACAACCGAGTATCGGGAAGAGTCTCGGCTCCTCCCCCGCTATTCGGAGTAACAGGCCGTCGCCCCAAAAAGTTACGGAATGGAGGCATTTGGGCGGTTAATGACAACAAAAATGATTTAGAAAGGAGAGTGAATGTGGCTGACAGGAATTCAGGGGTGGTGAGACGGAACTGAAATGTCTATAGAGTACCAGATGCAGAACCTCACATGATCGGTTGTTCGGTGGCTTTGGGGCCGGCGGGACTTTTATGAAGATCGCTGGATTGCATGCAATTTTAGTGCCCGATGGTCGACGTCATCCCCTCATTTGCGGAGTAATCTTGGTTCGCATCAGGTTGTTGTGAAAGAACTTACTTATCTTCGAAGGTCAAGGCTTAGGATGACGGTGAGTTACGAGTAATGTGATGGCCAATTGAGTTCCTCAATGACTGACACTCTCAACTTGCTTGCATTGCGCACCCCGCATCATGAACAGCATATCCACTCAACACTACATGGCGCCGCATGGCGGGCTACGCAATCACAGCCTCGTGTCGAGTCTCGCCCTGTGGATGTTCAGCCTTATGAAATAGTTCGCCCACATTAAATCTATGCAGAAGCTTGAACAATATGCACTGCCGCCGGAATAGTGGTTCCTGGAATGTCCCATGGATATGTCCCTGCCAATCTGAGTCTAATCCTCGTGAGCCAGAGTGTTCCGGTTTTCTACCATTGACAATTTCTACCAGAAAGCTAGCTTCGGAACCCATCCTGGTGCTATGTTCGCTAGTAACACACCACGGCATGGACGCTATACAAGCAAGTCAATCTGATTCTGCAGACCAGAGCATTCCGTGCCTCGCATCTATTGACCAGCACCACTCCATGCTGTGCTCCGCGCCTATCTATCCTATGCTGCAAATCGACCAACGGCTGTGCCAGATATACTTTTGTGGCAAAGCTAAAGGCTATATCATGCCTGCGTGTGTTTTGCTTTCATTGTATAAGACCTCGTAGCCATCGTTGAGAGGCTCAAATAATTGTGACCTACTTTCTATTCTCGAAAGGCAAAGCGATTGCGCAAGCTTCGGATAGCACTGGAAGAAGACATTCGAGTCCTTGTACTTGAGTTTTACTTAAGCTTTTTCGTCTCACTTAATACGATTTGAGTGCTTCTTTGCTTACAATTTCCTCGAGGCAATTGATTGAATCTCACATTACCAGCTGCTCTACTGCTACTTCACTCGTTAACATATCATACATACACATGTAGGATAATAACTTGCCCCGAGGAAGTCATACAAAGCATGTGGTCTTGAGAGGATACAGCGTGTTCCGATTTTTGTAGCAGAAGGAGTCAACGTTACTGACCTTCCAAGGAGGGATTTTATGTCTACTCTCATATGGTGATCTTGACTGTATGAGGGTCTCTTCTAGTGAAGTTGTTCGCGGCTCTTGAGAGAGAGGCCTGGCCTAAGGTTTGCTACATGTACTCAGCGATCTCTTCCATCATTTGGTTTCTGCTCGGGATAATTTTCAAGATTAAACAGGACATAAAGCTCGTTCTTTGCCCACGAAGGGCTGTCTGTCTGGTTGTATATAATTTGCAAAGGCCGCAGAGAATGTAATCGCGACCCGAACCCGTCTGAAGTGACATTTGAGAGGAGACAACAATGGATATAGTCAAGCCATCCAGCAAGTTTACCACATATTAGAACAATTAAACTGCGATAATAATGCGAATATTGACCTGGAAATAATTGCCATCAAGGAATATAAATTGTTTTTAGATGAAAATCTGTTATCTGTCATGGATAGTCGAGCGGAAGGTTAACCGTTAGTCAGTGACCTTGCTAAGGTCTTGGCCAGCGGGTACTGGTGCCCGGTACGAATCTTGGGGTTGTCGATTACACTCGTGTGAGTAATCCACGATTGCTGTACGGCATTAAGCAATGGAAGTGACCCTTGAGGGAAGCAATTCTGCAGAGACACCTCCACCCTGGGGTGGCGTCATCGGATTACACCGTCCTGTTACAGGGAATCTGGCTGTTTGGTTGATCGACTGTTTTTTTTTTTTTTGTTTTTGCTGCCATTTGGACTTCGTGAGAAGCCAACATCACTACATACGTAGATAGGCCGAATTCAATCGCCAACTGCGAGTACGTCTATTCGTCTTATGGTCCCCCGAGAGTCTGGTACTGTTAAATCCGTTGTGTCCGTGGCTTCCTTACTATACTCTACTCGACCACTGTCGCTCCTGCCTCTGGAACCATCACACACGACACACCAGGAGGCACCATGGCTCCTCTACAGCTGCACTCCATGAGTAACCACACGGTATACATATCGCAGCTCCATTTACTCTCCGAGATATACTGGACGGGCAATGAGACCTTTCAACCCGATAATCCACACCTTTCGCTCTCTCGACAAACATCCTGCGATCTACGAGTGCCTTAGCTTCCTGCCGACGAACCTTATTGTCTTCGCGTAGTCGGTCACACCAGACCTAGAGAGCACCGACAAGCATGGGATTCTGGAAGGGCTGGGCACTGTGGCAGAAGCTGAGCATTGTACGTGCTCGAACCTCTTGTCGCTACAGTAGAACTGACCGTTTCAGGCTCTTGCATTCCTCCTGGTAAGGTGACCGTCATGTATAAACCGGCATGACTGACAAAGGCAGCTGCTTGTCCTTGTCTACTCCTTCAGCATCCTCACCTACAATAGACGAAAGCTGAGAAAGCAGGCCGCCGAAGAAGCAAACCAGCGAGCAGAAGAAGGGGCCGAGGTGGTCGAAATCCACTCAGAGTCAAACGAGATACCATTCGGCGCCACTGCTTTGGAGAAAGGAATCGAGGTCGAGGGCATATGGACGATGAAGAGACACTCTCTTATCAGACCAGCTAGCATCATGGAAAAGAGGAGATCATCGGTCCTGGGCTCGCTGCTCAGACCTAAATCAGTCGCCAGCAGTATTCACACACCTCGTACGATCGAAGTTCAGACACCCCGCGCCGTCGAAAACGATCCATTGCAGGCTTTAAACGCGCTTGATGGCCAGGCTGATGTACTCGAGAGTATTCACATCGACACGTTCCGTTCGAGCAGGCCCCCAAAGCTCAATATAGGTGGTATCGGCAGTAGTGATGGCCAGAAGCTTGATAGGCCTCTTTCTCGAGGTTGGTTTGCTTCTCGGAGCTCATGGATGAAACCCATCGTGGGGTATAAGAGAATGTCGGCACGCGAGGGTAAGTACACTGACCGTCTACTGGCGATTGAACTGCCATAGCCGGCGAAAACACCTGCTTATGCTATGACAGGACGTCGTCGCGGTTCTTCTGAAGATTATAGGCGCAGATTCAGCAAGCTCTTCGACGAGACGCTCCCGCCTGGACCGCCACGTCCTACCGAAAAATTTCAGTTGACTCCCATTTACCAAGGATCATCAGAAAGCATTGGCAATGAGTCATTGGATAAGACCATTGGGCCGGTTGCCACGAAGTGAAGCAAGTACAGCCGCATGAAATTGACCGCTTGGGCGAATGGTTATGCATGTATACCTTGGATATTGTTATCCTCTGACCTGGGTAGTAACATAACGCACGGGATCCATGTAATTAAAGTGGCCAGGAGGAGTTCTTGTATTTTTGATTCCCTGACAAATATCAAAAGGTGGATGATTTTTAAGTCTGTTTATGTTCAGGCAACAGTGCCCTGCCTGGTAGCAGCACGTGACTTCGTGATGGCCCGACGCGTCCACGCCGTGTAAGCAGAAGAATATCGCAAAGGAGTGGCAAATCATATCGTCCTTGTCCTTCATAAACCGAGCACAAAACCATAGCAAGCGAAACCTCCCGAAAACTCGACCGAACAATCTCTACCGCAACTAAAGTCTATCTTGGCGAGTCATCCACACGCGGCGAAGACGCGTAGCTTTGTTGACACTGCTGGGTGGCAAGCCTTTCAAGATTTCCTGCGCTTTCAGACCTCGAAATCTTCGATTCAAGATGACCGCAGATATGGAAACTCAAGGTGATTTCGACGAGAGTGGACTCCCAGGTCCAGGAGCGCCCACTCCATTATCGTCCTTGGAGGTAAGCACTTCGCATATGAACCCAGAAGCCTGTTGCAAGCCTTTGAGAATGAAACAGCTAATAGTTCCCAGGGAATGGCGGGATTGACCTCTAGAGATATTAAGCTTTTCGTCGATGCGGGTTACCACACTGTCGAGTCGATCGCATATACGTACGTTCCCACCCATGCGGGAAGGTTGTCCATCGGCTTACAGATACAGACCGAAACGACTGTTGGAGACAATCAAGGGTATTTCGGAACAAAAGGCTACAAAGATTTTGGTTGAGGGTGAGTTTGGTTTATACAAGCGCTCGATGTGATCATTGATTCTAACGGACCTCTCCTGATAGCCGCGAAGCTGGTTCCGATGGGCTTTACGACAGCCACTGAAATGCACGCCCGACGTAGCGAACTAATCTCAATCACGACGGGCTCCAAGCAGCTGGATACTCTCCTCGGAGGTGGAATCGAGACGGGGTCGATCACGGAGATCTTCGGCGAGTTCAGAACGGGAAAGAGTCAGATCTGTCATACATTAGCGGTTACATGCCAGCTCCCCTTCGACATGGGTGGCGGAGAAGGAAAATGTCTCTATATCGATACTGAAGGGACATTCCGACCGGTTCGTCTGCTGGCCGTCGCGCAGCGGTACGGCCTTGTCGGCGAGGAAGTTCTAGACAATGTGGCTTATGCTCGGGCTTATAACTCCGATCATCAGCTGCAACTGCTCAACCAGGCCTCTCAGATGATGTGTGAAACGCGGTTTTCCCTTCTAGTCGTCGACTCCGCTACCTCACTTTACCGGACTGACTTCAACGGTCGTGGAGAACTGTCGACTCGCCAGACGCATCTGGCCAAGTTCATGCGTACCCTGCAGCGCCTTGCTGATGAGTTTGGCATTGCAGTCGTCATTACGAACCAGGTCGTTGCCCAGGTCGACGGCGGTCCGAGTTCGATGTATAACCCCGACCCCAAGAAGCCTATCGGTGGTAATATCATTGCGCATGCGAGTACGACGAGGTTGAGCTTGAAGAAGGGACGAGGTGAGACGAGAATCTGCAAGATCTATGATAGCCCTTGTCTTCCCGAGAGCGATTGTCTCTTTGCGATCAATGAGGACGGTATCGGCGACCCCAGCCCGAAGGATCTTGAGAATGATTGAGCGGGTGTTGCTTTTGAGATTTCATTATGATACGACGATTCATTGATTGACTGATTCCACCTGCTGGTCTGCTGTATTTGACGCATCGGTACATATTTATAATCATTTAGTAATATGGCATGTATACCATTGGAAGCATGTTCAGAAACAAATAAGAAAAATTGCCATTTTCCACTATGAAGAGGATGAGAGGAGAATAGTTAATGTAAGTCTGCTGTGTGCCTGCGGTGGATTTAAGAGCAGGCGGTGATGCGCGTTTCTCCGCCAAGCCTTGTTTTTTGAGTTGCGGAAGAGCTTCATTCAACTCAGCTTCTGCCCTTCAACTACAGCGGCCAATTCCTTCATTATTCCCCCACACCCGATGATGGAATCCTGAATGATACATTAAAAACCGTGGAAGGAGGTCCGTTGCCATTCGCTATGGCGGAAATTTACAAAGATACCCAGGTCGACCTCCGGCCGTACTCGCCCAACACCGTCGTCAACATCCCCATCCCATCCCAAACAAGCTCGCAAAATCGCACCCGATTTGCGATTTCCTCCCTTACCGGAACCGACGAGCCGATCGCGAAAGACGAAGATGAGTTTGCTAAACGAAAACTCGCAACTCAGGGTTCTGTCTACTTCCGCAAACGCAACGCCTACCCGCGGGCTTTTCTCTGGCGAGTCGTCAATGAAGGCAAGGTACTGGAGATTCAAAACGTGGATTTGACAAAGGGCGCAACTGAAGAGCACGAACCTGAATGCAATGTTACCCTGCGCTTGGATTTCCAGGAGGAGATTATCCCGTCGGGCGTCGCGTTCGCCGATTTAGCGGACCATGAGGTGTTGAGTGTTTTTGTTATCACGGGCTCGAGGGAGGTGCATACTTTGGCTTTGCGCCCGGAGTTCTTTAAGAGGGCGGCGTCGATTGATCAAGATGTTTCAGATTGGTGCAAATCTTGTGTTCCAGCGCCGTTGGCGTTCTCGAACCCGCATAGGTTGCATGCGAGCAGTCCGTTGGAGCTGTTTATCTCCCTTGATAACGGTGCTCTGCTGCGCTTGACGAGGCGGGCGGCTGATAATGGTATGTCCGCATTGCGCCCTGATTCACGGGGATAAACAGCTGATTTGACGCAATTAGGTTCGAATTGGTCACCTCTGACGCTCGACGAGAGAACTTGGGGTGCTTCGCTCCGCGGGCTGGTTAGGTGGAATGCGCAGCCTACAATCAAGTACAACGGTCGCAGTCTCGACGCAAATATTGCGAACGCCGTCGCTACTACCTCCGACCAGACGTACGTTTTTGCGGTCTGCCTGAACCACTCTCTTAAGATCTGGAATCTCGCCACGAACAAATTGGTTGCGACAAAGGATTTATTGGGCCGAGAACTAGAACAACCAGAAGCGCTGACTTACGCGTTGAACCCCTCCGAATCGTCGTTCATCCGTGTCTTCAATGTCGAGAGAGCTTTGGACGGTGCTTATCGCTACTACGTCGTGACATACTCGCCGTTTGAAGATGGATGCTTCAAGTTCTGGGCTGTCAAAGGGGGTCTCACCACTCCCTTGGTTATTGAAGATCTGTTCCCCGGCACTGCGTTGCGGCCTCTGGACCCAGATCCGAGTGGAAATATGTTCTGGAGCATTGCGGACTTCCAGGTCAAGCCGGCGGAAGAGGGAAAGCGCATGGAGCTCTGGGTTCTGTGGAGGAACAGCGGTCTCTACAGGCTATACACTTTGCATTTCAACTTTGAATCCCTGATTTCGGACTGGGATAGCAACTGGACATCTGCGGCGTCAGATACCCGTAGGCAAGAGCCTCCACCGAGCGCGGCGTTCTCCGACGTTGTTGACCCAACAGAAAAGTGGTTGAAATTTCTTTTACAGCCCAATAGGTTCGCGCCAGAGGTGCTCGAGACTGCCTTGGCGATTTACCAGGAAGCTCTCAAGCCGCTGTCTTCGTCAAGCACTCTGAAAAGAGCTCTCCCTCTTCCGGAGCGACTCTGCTCTACTATTGCAGCCACGGTGTCTCTTCGAAAATTCGATGATGATGAGATGGACTTCACACGGTACCGTTCCGACACGGACTCCAAATGGAGACAGTTCTGGCAGATTGCGGATGACCTCAACAAGCGGAGGTTTGAGCCTGTAGCTCTCGCGTACGATTCATACTACGAAACTCCATGGCTGCTACTCTCGGATAGCGCCGCAATTATTCGAGAATGCAGCTCAACAGAACTTCTCTTGCATAACCCAGGGTCAGTGCTTCAAAGCGAAGGACCCAAGATCGTGGACAGGTGGAGGCACCGGAACCTGGATGCGGAGATTGGCGATCTGTTCGAAGAGGCATCGCACTTGATCACAGTGGCTTCCAACTTCAGGACCAAGTTTTCGGCCGACCTTGACGCTGCTTGTCAAGGTGCCATCGAGGCGGAGATTTTTGCGGAGCCTTCATCTTCCGTCCAAGACAGGATGGACGCTTTCCGTGACCGGTGTGATTTTACAGAGCAGATTTCAAACCAGGCCTATGACGACCTGATATCAGAGATGAACCAGCGCCTAAACATCTATATGCTATCTAGCGAGATCTTCTACAAGCTTATTCAGACCATTCCGGCTTGGTTCCCAGCGAAAGATTCCAATTTACTTCCCACACATTTCGGAGTTAAGGTTACTGTGAACGGTGTCCAGGAGACGATACTGTTTACGCGACGAATCCTCATCGACCTTTTGGTGCTGGTTGTGTTTGTCGACGGAGAGGTGCAGCAAGAGAATGGCTCTACCTTTGATGCTGTTGAGCTGTATGTCGAGTTGATCACACTGCTCCGAGAATACGAGATGATGCTATGGCTCAGCTCGAATACGCGCAAGTCTTCTGGGAGATCATCGAAGACAGCAGAAAGCTCGCCCGTTGCGTCTTTCTCGCTGAAAGATACGCCCAACAAGGATAACAGGACAATCACCCTTCTGGAGGATTTGTTTGCGGCCGACATTAAGCCCCGCCAGGCTGTGGGCATTCCCCAGAGCTATACTATCACTCTTGGCATTCAAGATGTGCTGTCCTGGGTGACTCGTCCAGGGGAAGTGGCTTACCCCAACGCTCTAGTCTTTATACAGTGCGACCTGATCGCTAAAGGCAACATCGACCTTGCGTGGGATTTCCTCCGCTTCCAGGCGAGTACCTCGTGGTCAACCTATGTTAAGGGACGTCTATATCTGGCAATGTCAGAGCTCGACACTGCGGCATTGTATTTCCGGAAAGCTGCCTATATTCTTTGTAAGTCACCACCTTATATTTACAACTTTTCACTAATGTCGTTTAGCTTGCGGAAAGGCACTAGGCAATCTTCATGAGATGTCGTCGAGCCTCCTTGATGAGCTCTCAGCAGGCCTCTTCCATTCAGGGCTGCCAAAATACTTCTACCATGTACTTTCAGTCTTCGAGCAAGCTCGTGCATTTTCTCATGTTTCAGAGTTTGCCGGGCTTGCACTTCAAGCTCTTGCCAGTGAATACAGAGGCGAGCAGGACAAAGCTGTCTCTCAATTGCGCACAGATATTCTCTCCCGCTTGTTTTATGCTTCGCTACAGACCTGCCAATTCGATCAGGCGTACTCCGCACTTTCTCGATACCAGGACCAAGCCCTGCAAAAAACCGCCCTCGGCTCCCTCATAACCAGCATCCTCGCCGCTTCAGGTCCTGGCACTGCCGGCCTTGAACAAATCCTCCACTTCCCCACATCCCTCATTCCCAACATCGCCTCCCACGTCGACGAAATTCTCGTCTCTCTCGCCCGCAAACAGCCCAACTTCACCTCTCTTCTGGACACTCAAAACAAATGGGTCGAAGGCACAGTCGACTACCAACGTATCCTACAAGCATACCGCATCAAACGTGGCGACTACCGCGGGGCTGCTGAAGTCGCCTACCATAACGTCGAGCGCCTCCGCACCGCCAGAGATACATCGACATACCACCTCATCACACGAGCCAAATCCGCAGACGCCCTCCATGACATTCTGGACGAGGATGACCCGGAGAGCAACGAAATCCGTCACGAGCTGCTGGCACTCATCAACCTCCTCGCCTGCGTCGATAAAAGCGAAGCATACATCCTCGTCGACAAAGAGGAGCCGCACCCAACAACGCCCCGTACGCTGTTCAAACCCACCACCACCGAACAACCCACCGAAAAGCCCACCGAACCGGCTCCCCAGGATGACGACGGAAACGTCTTTATGGATGACGCTGATGCCGCAGCTACAGCTGCAGCCACTTCGCGCCACGGCTCAATCGCAGACCTCAAAATCGCCAGATCCCCGTCCGCTGCAATCCCACCTCCAGCGGCGCCCGTACAGGGACCAAGAAAGCGAGTCATCGTTACCCTGGATCACCTGCGGCGCGAGTACCAGTCCGAACTAGACCGCGTTAGTAGGATCGAGCGCGGCGATTGGGAGTTCGGACTAGATGGGTTCGAGAACGAGGGCGGTATCGGAGATAATGATGATACGATGGTGCTTGCCTAGATTGGTGGTAACTGAAGTGGTTCGGTCCGGTTCCTTCCCAATATCTGGTGGACTCGAACCTTCCATAGCTCGGTTAAGACGATATTGCATTTTCTTTTCCTTTTCCATCTCCTTCTGTCCCTCATCGAATGCGTGTGTTGTTATCGTTGAAATCGGCGGTGTACGGTGGAATTGAATCTTAGGTAGTTCTTTCTAGGTATTCTGAAATCTATTGAGCCTCTATGAGAGTGTGTATGCTATGGATGAATAATTGGCTTCTTCGAGTCTTCTCTTTCCTTTTGGTCTCCATACCTGCCTCTGCCTATGAAAAGCTTGGTAAGGTGGTTTTGCACACTTTCCACCACGGCTTTACTCAGGCATCGGATTTCAAAATCCTTGCTTCCTGAACGTGGGAATTTGTTCTCCATTATAGCAAGGCTGAACAATCTTCTATTCATTACCTTACCCAGGAGATTGACAATAAGCTAGGAGGAAGCCTTTATCGATATAGAAGCAGAATCGTTAATTAAAAGCATAAGCAAAGCAAAACGGAAACTAGCTATACTATTTGGCATATAACCCAGACGATTCAACCCAACTCGAGTCAAGTCAGGCAGTGAGAGCACAGACGATAACAAAAATGAGAGACATCATCTTTAGCCAGAAACATCAACGCAGCAACTCAAGTGATAACTAGATAACCTACTCCCGATGAGTAAAAAACCAAGAAAATCACCTCAAAACCTCAATCCCATCAACATCCACATCTCCATCCCCATCTCCCTTTTCTCCTCTGCTACTCATCTTCCCCTTCCTTCTAGCACTAATCCCACCATGAGCCTTGTTACCTCCACCACCACCATCACCATCGTTATCAAAGCTATACCCACTCCCATCGCTTAACCCCGCCAAAAACAACTTTCGGAACCACCCGCCCTCACCACTAAGCAGTTCATAAGGAACACCAACCTCGACGATTCTACCGTTCTCAAGAACGATGACCTTGTCGTAGTCAAGCACGGAGTCGAGTTTGTGTGCGACGGTTAGGATGGTATGGGAGGCGAACTTTTCGCGGATGATGCGTTGCATGAGGGTGTCTGTTTTTGGGTCGATGCTGGGTTTTTTCCATTAGTTTCGAGCAAGGGTTTCTGGGGTTGAGGGTGAGGGTTTGTATGGGTGATAGGAAAGAGAGAGAGAGTGAGTTGAAGGTAAGTAAGGGGGAGGAACTTGGAAAGAGCAAGATATGGAATGAAACGAAATGAAAAGAAATTGGAATAGAGCTAAGGGGACATACTTGCTAGTCGCCTCATCCAAAACCAGCACATTGCCCTTCCTCAGAATCGCTCTCGCCAGACAAAAGAGCTGCTTTTGCCCATGTGAGAGGTGCAACTCGTCAATTGAGACATCTAGACCACCGGCAGCGAGAACCTTCGTGTGTAGATTTACGGCTTTCAGAGCGTTTAAGATCTCCTTGTCTGACAGTGCAGTACCTTGGCCTGTGTCTGTGTTGATGCTAGGGCAAGCATTTACCCTCACACTTCCTTGGAGAAGAAGTGGGCTCTGCGAGACACCGTTTAACCGAGCGCGGATTTCCTGCCGGGGGAGTGTGGTGATGTCTATGTTGTCGATTTTGATGGTGCCGAAGTGGAGGTCAATCAATCGGAAGAGAGTCATTATGAGGGATGTTTTACCGCTGGAATTAGTGTAAGCAACGGGCTTTGAGAGAAATGAATGAGGCTGTAGAGAGTTAAAGGTAGTTTACCTTCCCGTCCGGCCGCAGATGGCGACTTTTTCGCCTGCATTGATTGAAATGTTTATGTCGTTGAGCACGGTTTCGTCGGGTCTGTACACTGTTAGATTAGTATCTATCTGCCCAAGGAATCTGCTAGACTCACCTGTATCCTGCAGACATAGAGGTAAATTCGATAGTTCCCTGCGCTGGCCAATTTGGAGGAACAGGATTACTCTCTCCAGGTAAATCCTCTGACTTCACCGTCTCAGTAAAAGTCTTGACTCGCTGTATGGACCCAATATGAGTTTCGAGATTAGTCCAGAACGTCACAAGCAACTTGATGCTCTGGCTGAACATAATAACATTCAGCAGTGCAACGCCAACATAACCCGCACTAATCTCGCCTCGTAGTGTCACGACAAGAACAATCAGTAAAACCGCAATTCCGGCAACAACTAAGTCGAGCGTAAGTGTGAGCCAGCGTTGCACAGCATAGAGGAGGTAAAATGGCCGCTGGGACCGATCAAGGAGCTGGTAATGCTTATCCTGTAGGGATTGCTGCCAACCAAATGCACGTAGGGTGATGAGGCCACTGAGGGAGTCAGTGAAATGTGAGTATAGGGGTGCTTTTGCTTCAAGGTCCAGGAAGCGTAGCTGTCGTGACGTGCGGAGGTAGATCTTCTGGATGGTGTAGACTATTAGAAGGACAAAGGGAAATGATATTGCTGCGTATTTTGAGGCGATGCCCATGAAGATCATTTGGCAGAGGCAGAGGACAAGAGCTAAGCTCACTTATAAGCAAGGTAGGTTGTGGGCTTTGAGAGACATACTGGCGAATGTGTTTATTGCTGCGACTGGAAGTTCCATGTCGATTAATTGCAGGTCCTGACTAAAGCGATTGAGGATGGAGCCACTGTCTGTAGTGGAGAAGAGAAGCATAGGGGCACTGGATGATTAGCATAGGATTTCGAAAACTGGAGCAGGCGTACCTCAGGACCGTGGCAAGAAGCTGTCTGTGAAAGACTTCTCCTGACTTTGGCACCATATTGATAATCATTTGCCTGTGATTTAGTGTGAGCGGGAGGTAAATTGAATTCGAGAGTATAGGACACCAACCAGGTACCAGCACACAAGCAAATCATACCGACCACACCAAGCATTGCGTATATACCTAGGTAGTATCCTGTACGCTCCCCGGGGTTGGCCTCATTTGAGCTCGCCCAGAGCTTTACCCAAATACCTGATAGATTAATCAGTACAGGTACACAAAAAGAGCGCAGTGTCTTACTTGGGAAGGAGATGCAGAATATAAAGCCGGTGATTGCCACGAAAAAGAAGATTGTCGATAGCCACCCAATTGAGCGGATATAGTATAGGTAGACGGCTATGTCGCCGTTTCCACGGTAGTTCTCGGACTCTGTGTCTGAGCGTTTGCCAACCGGATAACCATGCATATCGGAGGAAAAAGTCTTGTCCCTCGTGGTGGACTTGATGTCTGTATCTGAGCGACCAAGTGCAAAGCTAGCGATGTAACCACCTGCAGAGTCGAGAGCTAAGAAGCTGCCTTGCTCCGTGATATAGCCATGCTTGTCAAGGACAATCGTATGGTCAACAAATGGAACTCGTTTAACTGCAACAAGAGTTAATGGTGAGGCAACAATAGTAACATACTGAATGATTACCTGATGATGAGGCCAGCAATACAGTTGCATTGATTGAGCGCAAAAGGCCGTGGTCCCCCAACAGATGCTGGAATACATGGTTCTCCGTCTCCGTATCGAGGCCGCTGAATACATCATCGAAGATGACAAGCTCTCTTCTAGCATATACTGCTCTTGCAATCGCCTGAGATTTCGAGCATTAGTCACGCTGAGCACGATGATAGCAACACAAAACATACAATTCGCTGGCTTTGCCCGCCACTGAGAGATATACCCTTGCTTCCAATGACAGTCTCATCACCATGCGGCAGTTGTGCAAGGTCTTTCGTGAGTGCACAGGCATTGATAACCGAGTTATACCAAGTTGAGTCGAGAGGAGACATGGCGATTATACAATCCCGTATGGTTCCGTTCATATGCCATGGTGACTGATCGCAAAAGGCCACACTCTCAGTTGCCAGTTGAATGGCCCCGGTTTGGCATGGCACTTCGCCGAGGATAGCTTTGAGTAGGGTCGACTTTCCACAGCCAGATGGACCGACGAGCATTGTAAATGTCGCCGACGGAATGGAAATTGTCACATTGTTCACAGATGAGTCTTTCTGTGGATCCCACCCAAATGATCCATTTTGGATTAGGATCATATAACGCGGAAGTGATGATGAGGAGCCTTTAGAGATGGTTGAGGAGCCGGATTCGCTAAGAGCGATCTCTAACTGGGTGACAAGAGTGAGCGGCTTTGATGCCTTCAACGGCTCAGAGGGAAGTATCAGGATTTCGTTTCTTGCGTCGATGTGACTTTCCTTCTCCAGAAATACCTGGATCCTTGCGAAAGAGCCAACAGACCCCGCAAATGCCATTAAGGCCATGACGAGCGATAAGAGCGGGTCTGCTAATAGAGCGAAGAGTGAGAGTGCAGTGAAAACTGTTGATGTATCTAGAGCATCATCCTGACCTCGGCTGTGTGCAATCCCTACAAAAGCCCCGAAGGCGAAAATAGGTGCGAAAATCCGTGTTAACCAAGCTGCAAAAGCACATTAGCGCTGGAAAGTATGAATGCTCCCCATACTAACCGAAGGCCATATTCCAAACTAGAAGTTTCCGGAACTTTTTTGAGATGCTCAGTTCGTCCGTCCGTAAGTTATGAACAAACTTCATTAGATAGGTTTGGAGACCAAGCATCTTAATTCCTTTCATCGATCCAAGCATAGAAGAGGTCGCAGAGATACGTCTCTCGATAGCTTCAAGCCACAAGGCTTGCCGTGCTACCACCAGGGCCATTCCAAATAAGCACCCAGCTAGAGCCACTATCCGGCGCATGCAGTCAGCAATGTTTGTAACCATGAATAGCGGTCCGAGCCTACCAAGTGATACTCCCACTGGAACCACACAGGCCACGCCCAGCTCTCTTTCGAGAAGAAAGATGGCCAATGAGATTTCAGCAACATTCGCCCACATCTCGTGTATGGTTTGCCAGCCTTGCACGATTCGCTCAATATCCGCACTCATTAGAGTCACCGACTCGGCCGGATCGGCATCCTTGAGGTTCAGTGTGCACGCTTTGCTGTAGATCATCGAGACTATTGCCCCTCTAATCATTGTTATGGCGCGATAAGTTAGGTGCTGTTGTTGCCCCATCGTAACCTAGCCAATAGAGTGTAAGTGTAGTCCATATACCTCCTGGAAGTAAACTTACTCCCATCCCAACGTACACGAGAATGTATGCCCCAATCAACCCATATCCGGTATTGTTCGTCGCGCTGTTGACAGGCTCCGTAGAAAAGGCCAAAGACCTATGCAGTAAGAGAGGCTGGCAGAAATTGAGAGCGACAAGAAGAGTTCGAGGGAGGATTGCTGCGCATATCTGCCATTTGAACGTTTTCAGCGTCAGGAAGAGGAGGATATTCGGGTCTTTCTGCGCAACTAAAGCGTATTAGCACAAACAGAAATGAGCAGCGCGCTGGATGTACCTTTGTCCCAAGCTGCTTCTAGAGCCAAGTGCAGGCGCCTCGAAGATAACTGCTTGTCAAGGACATAAAGGTCGTCAACGATAAGTGATTTTGAAAGCCCCTGCCGAAAAAGCGGGTTTAACCACCAGAAGAGAGATTTGTTAAATATCCCACCAATGGTTTCAGGCGGATAGGCGCGGTATTCATCTTGGAGGATTGGTCGTTTCTCAATCGATTCGAGGACAAGGAGGGCAAGTTTGAGGACGAGAGTGGCAGTAGTGAGAGCTGCAATTGTCTTGCTTGTGCCCCCACTCTGCCAAAGCCAGAGTGTTCGCGTCTTCGCGATATCGAAGAGAGAGGAAATGAAGAGATAGACGCTAAGCAAGAGAGAGGGAGTGGTGGAAAAGTTGTGTTCCGCGTAGGAGAGGAGGCTAAGGAGGAAGAAGGCGGAGGTGAAGATGGAGTTGGCCGCAACAGAGGCATCGGTTCGTGGCGTGGAGGGGGTCGCCCACTGCGTCGTCAAGCACAGCTGCACCATCCCTAGACAAACCCATGTGGACTGCACATATGATGGCGTAATCAGTGAGTGCTAAGCAGGCTTGATAGCACAGTGGTCTCCAGGTAACTCACGAGTTTGACATACTCCAGCGCCGATGGTACTACTTTGCGAAGCTTCTGGAAGAGATGCCAAATCCGCCATGGTAGAATCAGTGATATGATGGATACAGGTACAACACCAAGAATCACTTCTTCGAAATGCAAAGAGAAATCAAACCCCCCTCGGCACGGCGTTGGTACTGGACGAAGAGAGTTGTCCGCCTGATAGCAGAATAGAATGGGGGATTGGAGCGCCATCAATGGTTTCTACGGTTGCCGTCCATGAGAGAAATTGTACTGATACTGATAGTCAGCGACAATATCTTATAATGTGCTAATCTCTCCGGAGACCTGACTCTCTCGCTCTGTGTTTCCTGCTTTGCACCTATTACGTGATTTGGTTTGAGATGTTTCAATGGAGTGTTGGAACGTGGGTGTATAGGCATGCAATAAGGCCCACGTTTCCGCCGAGAAACTTTGCTGGCGCGATCGAGCACACGCGAACTAGAGGCTAGTACAGCGTCAGGTATCGGTGTACCTATAATTATCGCCGTCGCTTATGGAGAAAAAGGGAGGAAGGAGGGTGGCCGTGATGTAGCGGGTGTGTATCACATCACACGTAGAAAAGGAGTAGATCCATAAATTGGAATAAACCTCAGATCGTTCCTATAAACAGAGTCTGATTCGCCCTGTTCTAGAGCCCTATGTACAGCCAAGTTTTGGATTGAAGTACAGAGAATCCCAATGGAAGAGTCTGGTAGTGGCAATAATAGCTCCTGCCCCCCTCGCATGGTGCGTGGGACAATTGACCTGCTGGAGCAAATCCCCGACCAACACGAGGAGATATGTTGTGTAACATCAAGCCTTGTTGTTATTCCGAGAGTCGAATCGGTGGTTATCCTGCGACTCGCTTGAAATTTCCGACATGTTGGTGCGCTATAGACCGGGTATGCGTCGTACGCTTGCAACTCACGAAGGATCCCTGAGTTGCCTTCAATTGTATGAGTTTGTCAGGGTGGCTTGTAGCTGTCTTCAAAAAAGGGAATCCTTCTGTACCACGTTCAATGCGATGGAAGATCAGGATATGCGGGATCGTGGGAAAGAAACAAAGCGCGTCATTGCTCAATTGTAATGTCGACGGCCACAAGCCTGCAGTCTGGTGATTCTGCTAATGACCGTTTCTGTGGAGAGTCGTGACTTCACCAGCCCACGCGCTATGATCGCACATTGCGATTGCAACTGGATTAGGATCCTGGTTTTGATTCATAATCAGTTTTCGCCTGTTCATCGAATGATTCTTCTCCAGTTCCGGGACTTGATCACGCCCAGTTTGACCATATGCTCGGCTCACGAATTACTTGGCTGACTGCGAGCTGAGGCAGAAGACTTCACAAAAACCAGGCACCCTTGCTCAATCTTAGAAGGAAGAGAGTTTTGGCGATCGACGACGGTGTTTGTCCGCAGGCCAAGTGATTAGAAGACGTCAGAATCCCTGTCAAGCGGGGGAGCGCCGCGAAGGGTTCGAGGGCTGAGGAGGCGCTGCCGAACCGTGGCCAGGGCGAGTGAAGTTCTTGTCCTTGCTTCCAAGCCTTCTCTGGCTTTACTCAATTCCTGCAGCAATACGGCCTGTCACACGCTATAATAATAGGCTTCGGTGGCGCCGGGAGATGGCGATCTCAAGTTTTTAACCCATAATGCTGCTGTTATGCACCCGACTGGGGTTGCCAGCAGACAGGGATAAGTCCTGTTTGGGTTACGCCTGCCCAGATAGCTGTAGCATCGAGCTAGACTGAAATATGGTCCTCATCGGTTCCCCATCGGCTCCAAATTCTAGGAGAGCGAGATCGTAGATACCACTCTCATGTCAAGTAAAGGCTGAGTCAAGCACTCGATCTTCCCTGAAAGCGGTAGTCGTTGGATACTGAACTCAAAGCTGGCCAGGTACTCCGAATGCCCAATTATTTCAAGGCCGAACAACGATGGTAGGGACTCGAACGAAAAAGCAATTTCGTCTCAGCACTGCGGAGAACGACGGCTTTGATCGTCTGCATCCTGCAGCGACTGCAGTTCATTAACCAGCTAGTATGGCCGAATGGACATAGACAATATGCAGCTAACGGCCTGTCATCAGCCCCCCAATGCTCTGAAGCTGAACAATTCGACCTCGCAGTTTCCTCCCTTACAGACTGATTTATTTCAATGTGCACTGCTTCAACCTATGCACCAGTGAGTTGACGAACTTCAAATGGTTTAAGAACTCTTTACACCCCAGAAACTGACCCGTGTCCTCTGTCCGCTCTTTTTACCCCCTGAAAGAGGGTTGACCCGAAACCCCCATCAGCAAGAAGTTTAAGCCGATATAGCAGCACATCATCCGCCACTGAAACACATCGGCCTAGGATACTGAAGACCAAGACCAGGTAGAACTTGGGCACTAACGCCACGTCAACTGATATTGAGGAGAAGGACTGATACCTTCTCCGGTGTACGCGGGGGGGGAGGAAGGCCTGATGGAATGGCGTTGGATCCAAACCTTCAGGGACGCCAGAGGCCAATCAAGGGGAGGTGTGTAAAACCAGATTGGAAGTACAGAGAAACTCGCCTCCTACAGCATGTGTTTTCTTTGGTGGGACCAAACACCGTTCCACCTGACAGTCTCATTGCATCGATCTGAAAGGGATGATCATGCCTGTAATCGCAAGTCTCGTCCCAAATAGCATCTGAATCTCGGATGCGAATAATGAGCTGACATCATATTCTAGCAGAAATGCGAGTAAAGCATGGGTTGGTCCCTGGAGGCGATACGTGATGAACTTCTCACGACTGACTCGGTATAGACCCTCGTTGGACCGGGCAGCCGATATAGACTTCCTGACAATGAATCCCTGATGCTGAGCAACCATAAAGAGTTATGTAAAACCCTTTTGCCCTGGCAGATTCTAGTGCTGCGGAACACCCCGGAGGTAATGCCAAACTCTGCGTATGCTACCAGTTCCTCCGAGGACGCTTGATCGGTGGATTCGAGAAGATGAGACTTGCATTCGTAGTGACTGAGACAGAATTGAGACATGTGCGTAGCCCACAGTGACAATCGGAAGTGGTTGGTTGAGAAATCCATCCTGCATTCATGATTCTGGAGACTCGCGAGGTTCGTGCGGGTGCTTCCGTCATTGTCGAGGACGTGACCGAGTGGACTGGCTGGACCCAACTCCATGCGGTCTTTCCTCGCTACCTAACTCCATCTACCTTCACTCTTCGGCTTCCTGTCCACAACAGCAATAACACATACCAAATCAAACCGTTGATCCAGGCTTAATCGCTTCATACTGCTGCTTTGACAATGTCACCTGAGCACAGCCCGACGAGGATCATCTCAGCCTCCCCATGGAAGTCCCGGAACCATGCATACAGACTGACACACCCTCGTACGCCTTGTACCATTTCACTCGATTCCTCAATGGTTAGAAATTGAGCAAGTCTAAGTATGTATGATTCTGTGCTGCCCCGACCCGGCGTTCCTTTTACCACTTCGACGCCACTCTGTTACCAATCTTGAACAGTCCACCATGTGGTCTGCTGGCTTTCGGGGCTGAATCCATTGGAAACTCGGCCAACCACTTTCAGGATTCGAAAGCCATCGGGCTAGTTTGGGCCTTCCCCACCTCTCTCGAGGATAAGCAAGGAAAAAAAAAACTGAGTAGATTCGGCAACTCAATGGCTTGACGACCAAAGCCCTTGACCGTTCGAGGCGGTTACCCACTATTGGTCACTCAAATGCCCATATTGGCGTCTGCGAACTCTACGAGAGCTGCCACGGGGTTGCATTGTTAGCTCTACGAGGCTATTTTTGTCGGGCAAGGCAATGGTCCGCCGCATGATCAGATGGGAAGTTCATTTAAATCAGAAAGGCGTACCTGGCTCTGAAATGTAAGCGAATTCCTCGTCTCCTTCTTTGATTGAATTTCTATACCTGCTCTTATACCTACAGCTCACCCGAAAAATGGCTCAGCATGCACAGTGCTTCCTACCTAGCTTTGGTGCCTCGTCTGACGGCCATAAACGCCCGGTTTCGATCAAAGTAAGAACGAGTCTAACGCAAAACCTCAAGTTACTTTCTGCTTTCGAACAGAGTTCCCTGGGTCCGCTGTTAAAGACAGTGTGGGGCTTGCTACTTTGTCGGTATACTGGGTTGCAGGATGTTTGCTTCGGATATCTACTCCACGGTGCTGGGCCCCATTCGTCGGACACCGAAAGGCTGTTGACGTGCCACCTTACCCTCAACGAGAGCGATACTATTCGAACCGTCTTGAAGAAATTCGACGTGGGGAACAGCATCGACGAGGATATTGATGGCCGAGGCTCTAGCGTCAACAGTGATGTTTATTCGCTGTTCAATACCGTGGTCATGGTACGAGTGTGCGGTGATCGTGCCAAGGGAGGGACTTCTGTACGACCATTACTACCGACCATCCTTCCAGAGGAGGTAAGTTGTATCCAGCAAGTCTGGTCATGATACGATGGTCTAACCATATTCTAGTGTCGCGCTAGACTCCAAGTGAAAGTGTTGCAGAATGATATTCGCATCTTTCTGGAATGGTGGAACACCCAGATTTCCTCCATGCAAATGGAGAGCGTTGCTGTTTACTTTGAGCATCTGCTTGAGCAAGCCCTCTTCAACCAAGACATAGCCACACAGCAGACAGCTCGCCTCCTGGAGCATGATTGGGCACGGATCTGCAGGTTCAACTCCGTGTTACCAGAAAGCTGTGACCGTTGTATCCACGAGATTATTCATGAACGGGCCCATCTTCATCCTCAGAAGGAGGCTGTATGTGCATGGGATGGGAATCTCACATACGAGAAGCTGGACTACCTTGCCACCAAGCTTGCACTTTACTTACGGGCTCACGGGGTTGGCCTTGAAAATCGCGTGGCCCTCTGTTTTGATAAGTCGGTAGGTCTCCTACATCTGTTAGCACATTTCATTACCCCAAATAACCCCAGATGGCAATCATGAAACACCACTTCCCGAGTTCGATTAACTAACAGTCTAGAAATGGAATGTTGTGGCAATGCTCGGTGTGCTCAAAGCTGGAGGCACATTTGTTCCCCTCGACCCGGCGCATCCAACCCCTCGTTTACGGGCTCTTGCGGAGTCAGTAGATGCAAGAATCATGATCTGTTCCCAAAATAGAGTGGAGCGTCTGAGTAAAGTGGTAGAAGATCTCATACCACTGGATGAGCAATTATTCCACGACATTTCTCTCCCACCAGGGGAGGTGATTCGGCAAGATGTCAGAAGCAATAATGCGGCATATGTGATCTTCACCTCAGGGTCGACTGGGCAGCCAAAGGTGAGCTGCTTGAATGCTAATTCTAACGTTTTCATGCTGATGTTGCTTAGGGTACGCTGCTTGAGCATAAGGCTTTCGTCTCCGCAGCTGTCGCTTACGGACCGGGGATGGACATGGATGCAGATTGTCGGATGCTGCAATTTGCTGCTCATACCTTCGATGCAAGCCTTTTTGAGTCCGTATCGCCGCTGATACACGGGGGCTGCGTATGTATTCCAGGCGACGGGGAGCGCCTGAACGACGTAATCCAGGCAATAAACAGGATGAAGGTTAATGTTCTCACCTTAACGCCATCATTTGCAAGATTCATCAGCCCGTCGAGCATTCCCGGCGTCAAGACTATCATCCTGGTTGGAGAGGCGATGTCCAAGAGTGACCTGGAAACTTGGTCCCATATTAATCTTGTCAATGGATACGGCCCAACAGAGAGTGCGATTTGTGCTGCGCTGAATTCAAACATCCAAAAGAACTCCGACTGCCGAGAAATAGGACTACCAAAGGGCGTAAACTTTTGGCTGGTGGACCCAGAAGATCACAATTGCCTTGTTCCTGTCGGCAGTCCTGGTGAACTACTTCTTGAGGGTCCAACTCTAGCGCGTTGCTACCTGAACGATCCTCTGAAAACAGATGCGGCCTTTATCTATAATCCTCTTTGGGCGCAGCTTGACTCAAGTCAGAACTCTCGCAGATTCTATAAGACAGGTGATATGGTAAGGTATAACTCTGATTCTGGCTCACTGCTATTTATAGGAAGGAAAGACTCACAGATCAAACTCCATGGGCAAAGAATCGAGTTGGGAGAGATTGAGAACAATATCAATACGCTCCGAAAGGTTCAACATTGCCTGGCGTTTTCTTACAAATCTGGATCCGCAAAGGGCAAAATAGTCGCTGTGGTATCCCTGCACCATGAATCGTCTTCTCCGGCTATACTTTTCAAGCTCTTACCACGTCAAGCAAAAACTCAAGTGGTTGTAGACTTTCGAGAGCAACTGTCTAAGTGTCTTCCCATTTCTATGATCCCTACGGTCTGGATCTGTGTGGAGGCTCTGCCACTGCTCCCATCCGGAAAATTGAACAGAAAAGAGATCATCGACTGGGCATCTAGTGAACTGAACAGATCATCAGGATTGAAACATGAACCAGAACATGAGAGCACGACAAGCTTGTCTGCTATACTTTCGGAGACGACTATCGAAGATCGACTCGCGTCCATTTGGAGTCGAGTTCTTGATATCCCTCAGCGCAGAATCAGCCTCGAGGAGGGGTTTTTGAGCCTTGGTGGTGACTCTATTGCGGCTATGACTTGTATGGGATATTGCAAGAAACAAGGAATGGGAGTGACGGTGCAAGATGTGTTGCAAAGCCAGTCAATACGAGATTTAGCCACGCGTGTTAAAGATATCGATCGTCGCGCGGTGTACCAGGAAATGGCAGAAGAGCCGTTTGACCTATCCCCAATTCAAAAACTTCACTTCAGAATCCGTGCAGAAGGACAGGGATACTTCAATCAGAGCATACGGACTCGCGTGAATCGAAGTGTCAGTGCTGACGATCTGCGGCCAGCTATTGAAACGTTGGTCAAGCGTCACTCTATGCTTCGAGCGAGGCTCGTTGAAAGTACTGACAAACAACTCCCTCGACAACGGATTACGGAAGAGCTGGATACATGCTATCGGCTACGAGTGCACAATGCTACGCAGCGGTTGGATATGGAAACTGCTATTGCGGCGAGTCAGTCAAGCATTAATGCCTTCAGAGGACCCGTCTTATCTGTGGACCTTTTCCACGGTACTGATAATAATTGCTTTTTGTCGATGGTCGCTCATCATTTGGTGGTTGACATTGTCTCGTGGCGAGTCATCCTAGAGGATCTGGAAGATATTCTATTTCATCCTGAAGAGAAAACCCCTTTGCCGTCTCTTCCATTCTCTAGGTGGTGCCATCTCCAGGATGAGCGGACAAGAACCTTGAATGAAGCCCTGGAAGATGTACCAGCACCTAACTTTGCGTACTGGGGCATGGAGGGGAAGTTAGCGAAGTACGGAGATGCCACCTGCCAAACGCTGAAGCTTGACTCAGATGATTCTCATATCGTTCTCACGAGTTGCCATGGAAGCCTGGGTACGGAACCAATTGACATTCTGCTCGCGTCACTTTTGCATGCATTTGGGCAAACATTCACAGACCGACGCCTGCCAGTGATCTATAACGAAGGGCACGGAAGAGAGTCCTGGGACTCGAGCATCGATATATCCCGCACCGTTGGCTGGTTTACAACGCTTCTTCCAGTCACGATAGAGAGCAAAGCGGGGGATGACCCAGTTGAGACTCTCGTGCTTGTGAAGGACCTTCGCAGGCGCATCTCTGACAATGGCAGACAGCGCTTTGCGAACCTTATGTCTGCATCATTAGAAAACGGGGAAAAGGAACACCATTGCCCAATGGAGATTACCTTCAACTATGTCGGCCAACATCGTGATTTGCAAACACAAGACGGCTTGTTTCAATTGATGGATCAGATGGCTGGTGAAACGGGTGGCGGCGGAGGTGCCTCAGACTTCGGAGAGGATACTCCTCGCTTCGCACTGTTCGAGATATCCGCACTTGCTGTAAACGGCGAACTCCGTTTTATATTCTCTTTCAGCAAGCACATACAGCTTAGAGAGAAGGTTCTCTCTTGGATCTCTGCCTGCGGTGACGTGCTAAGATCGCTTGGGAAGAGACTCATGTCTCTATCAAAAAGACCAACCTTGAGTGACTATCCGATGCTTTCTTTCACGTATCCAGAGCTCGATGTCATGTTCTCAAGGATACTGCCAAGAGTTGGAGTACACACTGCAGACTTGATTGAGGATATCTATCCCTGCTCTCGTATGCAACAAGGAATCCTGCTTGCCCGCTCCCTTGACAGCTCCCTGTATGCGGTTCAAGACACTTATGAAGTCAGAGGTTCAGATGGTGAACCCGATCTCGCGAGGCTTTTGGATGCATGGAAGTCGGTTGTTGCTCGTCATGCGATGTTACGAACTCTGTTTGTTGAGAATCTCACTAGTCGGAATTTGTTTTCTCAAGTGGTATTGAAATCTTACGATGCATCCCCGGTTCTTCTGAGTTGCGTTCAGGACAGCGACGTGGCGTCGGCTTTCGACAGTCAGAGTTCGGTAATCTACAACGAGCGCCAGCCGCATAATCGGCTTACAATCTGCCAAACAGCAACTGGCAGGTTATTCTTACGATTAGAGTTGAGCCACGCGGCGATGGATGGTACCTCTATCTCGATTATCCTCAAGGACCTTCAGCTTGCGTACGATGGAAGGCGTGACTATCATAGACCATTGTTCAAGAGTTACCTGCAATATCTGCGCAGCTTGACCCTGGAATCAAGCATCGACTACTGGCGCACGTATCTGGCCGATATCGAACCCTGCTTATTTCCGACACTAAACGATGGCCGACCTGTGATGAAGAAGACACTCAGAAGCATGAAACTCAACTTCAACCTTTTCACCCAGCTTCAAGCCATTTGCGAGGAGAAACACCTGACTCTGTCGACTGCCTTTACTGCTGCCTGGGGGCTTACTATTCGTCCTTTTTGCAACACGGATGATGTCTGCTTCAGCTACCTTACCTCTTTGAGGGATTCACCTGTCGAAGATATTGAATCGATGGTCGGACCAATTATCAACCTCCTGGCATGCCGAATGCGGGTTTCTAGAGATGATGCGCTTGGAGATATCTTGCAAAGCGTCCAGAACGACTTTATGCAGCAATTATCTCATAACAGCCTTTCATTTATCGATATCCTGCATGAACTAAAGGTTTCCGACACGGCACTCTTTAACACCGGAATTTCATATCAGAAAGCGGCGAAGACGGACACACAGTCTAAATCTGGGATAAGCTTCTCTCGGATTGGCAAGATTCACGACCCTGCTGAATACCCTGTGTTTGTCAACGTTCTGGCCTCGGATAAGGAGGTAGAAATTGAGCTAAACTACTGGACAGACACCCTGTGCGAGGAACAGGCGGAGAACATCTCTAGTATATACGTCAAGTCTCTGGAGGACATTGTCCGCCAGCATGATCAGAAGTTAGGTCGCCTGGATAGCCTGAGCGAGTGGAATAAGCAGCGCATCCGAAAGTGGAACAAGCAATCTGCCGATGAAACAGATGTTTGTATCCACGATGTACTTCTCGAGAGGGCTGTGTCCTTGCCCGATGCACCCGCCATCATTGGGCCGGATGGCTGTCTTACCTACGTTGATCTTGAACAACTCTCGTCTGAGCTAGCGTTTTATCTCAGAGATATTGGGGTAGGAAAGGGAGTTCCAGTACCAATATTTTGCGAAAGGTCCATCTGGCAGATTGTGGCTATTCTCGCAGTTTTGAAGGCAGGGGGGATATGTGTTCCTCGAGACGAGACTCTGCCAATACGTGGCCTGGACGAGTGGCTAACCGAGAATGGTGCGCATGCTGCTATAGCCTCTCCCTCTGGGGCAGAGCTACTTGAGGGGGAATTTCCGATTGTCGTTGCCCTTGACGAAGCTTCCATTGAGTTTCTGCGATCACCAAGCCCTATTAATGATCTTCAGACTCAATCCTCCGAAGGAAGCTATGTCGTGCTGTTAACTGATGGAATCAATACTTCCTTACCTATCGTCCTAAGTCAAGCCGCAATTTTGGCCCGAGCAAAGGTTTTTGCTTCTGCAGTCAAGATGGATGCAACGACCAGAACATTTCAGTATGCACCCAATACCTCTGACATGTTCATCCAGGAAATGTTTGGCACTCTTATACATGGAGGATGTCTATGCATACCTCAAAGCATCTCTACAAGCGGACTGTCAGATGCAATCAACGCGACAAATGCAAGCCTTGTGGCACTTACACCATCAATGGCCTCACTTATCAGACCCGCTGAAGTCCCGTGTATTCAGGTACTCGCGTTGTTTGGTGAGATCGTACCAAGCCATATTCGACAAGTATGGGCCGAGCACACTCAAGTTTACTGTTTCCTCGGAGCACCCGAGTGCTCCTCAACCTGTACCCAGCTATCTAGTTCTGGTGCACTGCCCACTCTCAAAACAAATGCGGGTTATTTCTCATGGCTTGTTGATCCGTCAGACTCTGCTCGTCTGGTTCCTGTGGGATGCGTTGGCGAGCTAGTGATCGAAGGCTCTGGCGTTTCCCAAGGCTATCTGTACGACGATGAGCAAACGAAAGATAGGTTCGTTGACAACGAGCGTCAAATTGTGGTTCAGCCGGTTGGGCCCTACACTCTGTCCCCAAAGTCACGCAGGCCGTTGTTCAAAACAAAACTAATGGCTCGCTACAACTCGGACGGCTCTTTAGTCTACCTAGGGCGAAAAGGTGACGTGCCGGATCAATGGCTGCCAATGATTGCTCTTGAAGTCGAACAGCTGCTTGCCACTATGGATATACCTGGACATCGAGGTATTGTAGAGGTGGTTGAGCTGTGCCACGAAGAACGCACAGAGCATTCGATCGTCATTTTCCTGCTACCGACGGATGGCCAACCAGCAACAACCGAGGACGATAATACAAGAGCCGCGTTTGCCAGAACCTCTAGTGACTTCCAGCAACAGATAGCAAAGGTACACACCTATCTGGCTTCTTCACTACCTATGAGCCAGGTTCCTGGCTTATACATTCCTGTTAATGATTTACCACTAACACCGCTGGGAATCGTGGATCGCACGTTTCTCAGAAAAGAGGCGCGAGCCCTCCCGGTAGGCTCTTTGCTCGAGTACAATATCAAAAGACTCGGAGAGTACTGGCGAGATGAGCTAGAGAAGCCATCGTTGATGGGACAGTCCCTGGTCCAGTCACTTATCACCTCAGAACCACCAGAGCCGAAGATGCTTGATCTAGGTACCAAGATAACTTGGGGTGGCGCTCTTCAAAGAGACGTGGCGCAGTCTGCCCTGCTGTGTGCATGGGCATTGGCAATTAGCAGCTATACGCAACGTGAAGACATCATTCTTGGTGAGCTGCTGGTGCCCGCTGGTCATGACCGGTTAACAGAAGGTGGTCTGTCGCTAGCAGAAATAATTCCTCGAAGAATTCGAATCAAGAAGACGGATACCCTCACTGAGCTTCTGGATCAGATGGAGCGTTTCATAAAAGTGGCTGAGCCATTCGCTAGAGCTCCCCTTTCAGTCATCAGGAATCTGAGTGCGGATTGTGCTCGGGCCACAAGCTTTGAAACAGCATTATGTATTTCGCCAACAGACGTGGCCAAGCAGTCATCGCACCTGGAGACATTGGAAACTCAGACGATACACTACGAGAACCTTGTGTGCCCGCTTGCGGTATTCTGTGGCGTCGACGACAATGGAGTATACCTGGCGGCTCGATATGATGATAGGGCCCTGTACCAGTCGCAGGTCGAACGATTACTTGCTTTGTTCTGCGAGTTTCTGGATGCCATGAGATCCACAAACATTGCGACCGAAAAGCTCATTGACGTTGCAGCAAAGGGAGAAAGTCTTCAAGTCTTTAATGACACGATCAAATATTGGAAGGAGAAACTGGCCGACGTGGAGCCATGTCTATTCCCAAGGCTGAGCCCAAGGGCGGTGCAGAAAGATTTTAACACTGAAAGTTTGAGACTGTCAAGTGCAGCAAAAATACAGCGGGCCTGCAAAGCTTCAGCGATAACTCCCAACGTCTTTTTCCAGGTTGTGTGGGCTTTGGTTCTTCGCTGCTATACAGGCATGGAGGAGGTCTGCTTTGGATACTATGTCCCGAACAAGAAAGCATTGGCTAGTATTATGCCTTGCCGACTCAATCTGAATGACACCCAGGAGCTTCGAGGTGTTCTACAAACGAGCAACAAAGATACCGAACGGATGCTCAAGCACCAGATGTCGCTCTTCGAAATCCACCGCGCCATTGGCTCTGAGAGCTCTCCAATCTTCAATACTGTCTTCCGATACAAGAAGGGTTTTACAGAAGTACCTGCATTCAACATCACCACTTCTCCCCTAGCCGACGATGGCAGGACTCCATATCTTCTGATCGTCGGTGTCAGTTTCTCTGGACCCACTGCAGAAGTCAACTTTGAGTATGATCCATCGAGCTTTTCCAGAACTGATATTGGCAATATCATTGATGCATATGAGTGCACTCTCCATTCGGCACTCACAATCTTTGACCAAGGGCGTCTTATCAGGGATGTTGAGTTTATCGGCCCTCGCTCTCTTCAGGAGCTGAACGCATGGAACGCAACTCTTCCCGATCACCCGAAGCGATGTGCGCACACAATCATTCAACAACAGATGTTTGCACGTCCCTCGGCTCCAGCTATATGTTCTTGGGACGAAAACTTTACGTACACACAGCTGGACTCTGTGTCAACTAAGCTTGCACACCACCTGAGAGAACATGGCGTTAAGTCCGAAGTCTTCGTCGGGTTATGTTTTGAGAAGTCGGCGTGGGCAGTCATCTCACAGGTTGCTGTCCTCAAAGCTGGTGGGGTTTTTGCATCTCTGGATTATTCTCAGCCTGAAAGCCGCCTGAAAAGTCTTGTTCAGGATCTCAAGGCGCCGGTTGTACTGTGCTCGACTCGATACCTCGAGAAAGTATCCCGCATCTGCAGGTCTGCACTTCCTGTGAGCCGAAGAGTCCTCGATCAGATCCCCGAGCCAATGGCACACCAAAGGCTACCAGTATCAAAGATTGATAACGCAGCCTATGCGGTGTTCACATCTGGAACTACCGGGAAGCCGAAAGTGACCGTGCTTCAACATTCTGCACTGGGGGTGGCGTCTATAACCCTTGCAGATCGCCTAGGAATCAACACAGAAACTAGAGCACTTCAGTTCTCGAGCTTTATATTCGACTTGAGTGTGTTTGAGACAGTGATCATTTTTATGATAGGAGGTTGCGTTTGCATCCCAAGCGAAGAGGAGCGGCTGAATGACGTGGCAGGTGCGATTAGAAGAATGGAGGTTAACTTCATGAGTACAACGCCGTCCGTTAGCGCTGCAATGGACCCTAGTACAGTCCCAACCTTGAGAACAATTCTCAACGGAGGTGAGAAGCTTACAGAAGCCCAAATCGCCCGTTGGGCAGATCGGCGGTTTTTCAACGCCTACGGACCATCTGAAGCGACCATCATCGCCACAGCGATATTGAAGGTTGGTCATGATGGAAAACGACTTGATGATGATAGTAACTGCATTGGAAGTGCGGTCTCTGGCAGATCTTGGATTGTCGATCCACATAACTACAACCGACTTCTTCCTGTTGGTGCCGCAGGAGAGCTAGTATTGGAAGGGCACAGCATTGCGCGTGGTTATCTAAACAACGACAAGAAAACGAAAGATTCCTTCATCGCGCAGCCTCAATGGTGTCGCCAGGCAGGACTTAGATCTATGTTTCAACAGACTCACCGGATGTATCGCACTGGAGATCTGGTTCGTTATAAATCAGATGGAAACATCTGCTTCATTTCTCGCATGGATACCCAGGTCAAGCTGAATGGGCAACGCATCGAACTAGGCGAGATCGAGCAGCAGTGTGCTATACTCTCGCCGGCTGGCACACAGGTGGCTGTCGATATCGTGATACCTGAAAGCCGAACGGTAGGGAAAGCCCTCGCTGCTTTCTATACTGTCGAAGGACATGATGGTCACAGTGAGATGCCGAAAAGCGGTGTCTTGTCAGATATTCTCCTTCAACAATCTGACTACACCGGAACAGTGACTGGAAAGCTACACAACTCTCTGATAAAGGTCCTACCGCAGATCATGATACCTAAGCTGTATTTCCCCATTCGATACATACCTCTGGGCCCCACCGGCAAGCTTGACCGCAGAGGATTGCAGAACATGGTTCAATCTCTCTCCAAGGAGCAACTCAAGCCTTATATGGCGCTGAGTACTGAGCCGGGTATGGCGACGGAGCAAGCGGCGGAGTCCGTCCTTCGCGATCTTTGGGGCGAGGTTCTAGACGTCGAGGCAAATTCGATCAGTCTCGAAGACAGCTTTTTCAGTCTAGGGGGCGATTCGTTCTCTGCTATGAAGCTGGTTGGAGTTGCAAGATCCCATGATATCTCCCTAACAGTGGCGAAGGTATATGAGCATCCTGTCCTGGCGGACATGACGAAGTGCTGCGAGGCTTTCGAGGACGCCGAGGAGAAGCAGATTATTGAGCCATTTAGTCTTGTTCGTGGATCGGCATCAACCTCTAGCATCTTGGGGGAGGTCTCCGACCAGTGTGGCATACCGAAGGAGTCTATTTCGGACATATACCCCTGCAGCGCGGTGCAGGAAGGTTTGCTTACTCTCTCAATCCGGCAAAAAGGAGCCTATGTTGCTCGAGCCCGCTACAAGCTGTCCGCAAATGTCGACCTCAATCGATTTAGAGCTTCCTGGCAGCAAGTTGTCGAGGAGTTCGACATACTTCGAACAAGGATTATCCATACTGAAGTTGCCGGGTTCCTCCAAGTTGTTCTCAAGAAAGAACAAATTTCCTGGACCTTTGAGACGTCTTTTGATGATTTGTCTCAAGAGAGTCTTGACAGTAACGGGGGCTCGCTAGCCAAGTACGCCATTGTTCAACAAGGACCCTCAGTACGCTATTTCGCTTGGACCGTTCACCATGCCCTCTATGATGGGTGGAATGCTCCGCAGATGCTGAAGAGGGTTGAAGATATTTACTACGGGTCACCGGCTGCGAGTCTGGTTGTTCCATACAAGTTCTTCATACAGCATCTGGCTCAGCGAGATATGGTGCAATCGGACAATTTCTGGATGTCATATCTTGACGGGCTGTCGTTCATTCCGTTTCCCCCACAGCCAAACAAAGACTCCAGGACTGTCAACAAAAAGAATATTCAAAGAGGCGAGGTGGATCTATCAAGAGCTGCTGGGGCTGCTGATATCACGGTAGCTGAGATGATTCGAGCTGCTTGGGCCCTTGTGCTTTCTGTTCATACCAGTAGCAGTGATGTATGCTTTGGCGAAACCCTGATGGGCAGGAACATTGACATGCCGGGTATTGCGGACGTTACGGGACCAGTACTCACAACAGTGCCGATGCGCATACAGGTCGACAACACGCTCCCAGTGACTAAGTATCTGCGTAATGTGCGTGAGACCACGACAGCCATGATTCCTCATCAGCATTCCGGACTTCAAAGAATACGAAATCTCAGCAGCGACGCAGCTCTTGCATGCAACTTCCAAAATCTGCTCGTCATACAATCGAATGATGACCAACTCGACAGCAATATCTGGATTTCGGAGAATGAAGAAATTCGAAGCGACTTCTTGACTCACTCCCTTGTTGTTCAATGCCAACTATCCGAATCGAAAGTTTGTATCCAAGCTCATCATGACGAATCCGCGCTCCACACATGGCAAGCGGAAAGACTTATTAGGCAGTTCTGCTTTGTGCTCGAGCAGCTACTCATGACCCCAGCGGGAAGTGCAACGATCGTGAGTGACATTGATGTCGCTAGTCCGTTGGATAAGCAGGATATTGCTGGCTGGAACCAGAGACAGGTTCTGCGCGTCGACAGATGCTCGCATGATGTTATTCGCGAGCTTTCTTTTGCACAGCCGCAAGCCCCTGCGATCTGCTCATGGGATGGGGAGCTTAACTATAAGGAGATGATGGATCTTGCTTCATCCTTTGCGTCATACCTTGTTTCTTGTGGAGTTGGACCTGAAACCTTCGTTCCTATTTGCATGGACAAGTCTGTTTGGGCCATCGTTACAATCATGAGTGTTTTACTCGCTGGAGGGGCCTTTGTTCCGCTCGACCCATCGCACCCAACGACGCGGCATAAGGAAATTCTAGAAGAGATTGAGGCGGATATGATGCTTTGCACTCCACAGTATCGAAGCCGCTACCTCGGCTCTGTGAGCACGATAATACCTGTTTCGAAGGCCACATTCACAGCCCACAGCTCAACCACAAAAGGTTGGACAGCGTCAGAAAGATCTACCCCGTCAAATGCCGCGTATGCTATCTTTACATCAGGGAGCACAGGGCGCCCGAAAGGAATTATCATTGACCATGGCGCACTTTGTAGCAGTGTCATGGCATTCGCCCCAATTGTGGATATGAATAACGATTCCCGTGTTTTCCAATTCGGGTCCCTCAGCTTCGATGCCTTTATTCTGGAGGTGCTTGCTACCCTCATGCAAGGCGGCTGCATTTGTGTTCCGAGCGAGGATGAAAGATTGAATGATATTGCAGGTGCTATACAACGGATGGAAGTTTCGTGGACCTTCCTAACGCCGTCTCTTGCATCTATTCTTGAGCCGTCATCTGTACCTTCCCTGAAAGTGCTTACATGCGGCGGAGAGAAATTGTCCCGTGAAGTGGTGGAGAAATGGAAACATCATGTGAAGTTCTTCGGAGGCTACGGGCCCACCGAAACTGTTGTCTTTGCAGTGATTGCTACCGACTTCATCAATCATGATTTTGCCTGCATTGGGTACGGTATACCGAGTACCCTAACCTGGATTGTCGACCCTGATGACCACAATCGCCTTACGCCTCTGGGAGCTGTCGGAGAACTCGCCCTGGAAGGACCAGCTCTTGCAAGAGAGTACCTCAAAAATCCTAAAAAGACAGCAGAGGCTTTTGTTATAGACCCAGCTTGGATCAAAAACTTTTCAAGCGAGATATATTCACCCAGACGAATATACAAAACCGGGGATCTTGTCAAATATAACTCGGACGGCACGATAGAATACATCGGCCGCAAGGATCACCAAGTAAAGGTGCACGGACAGCGCATGGAGCTTGGAGAAATTGAGCATCGTCTTCTTGAGAATCAGAATGTTCGTCATGGCCTGGTATTGCTTCCCCAAACAGGACAGCTCAAACAGAAACTGGTAGGAGTGGTATCTTTGAAGACGCTTACCGCGGACTCTAGCATGGCTTCGGGTGCCTGTGAGCTCGTGAGCCACAAGGACATGGTGAAATCAGGACACCAGGAAACCATCACGATCCAGAAAGAGATGGAGGCTCACTTGCCGACATACATGGTCCCCCAAGTTTGGACGGTGGTCAAGAGCATCCCAATGCTTGTGTCTGGTAAGCTCGACAGGAAACGAGTTACTGGCTGGCTTGAGAATCTTGAAGAATCCATCTACGAGCGCATCATGCAGGACTACGACAATCTAACACCGGAGACTTCTGAAGAAGAACAGGAAGAAGAAGGGGACGAAACTAAAGCACTTCTTCAAGAGATTCTTGCCCAAATTCTGAACCTTCCATTGCAGAAGATCGACCCAGCTCGATCGTTCATCAGCTTGGGAGGAGATAGCATCACCGGGATGTCTGTCGTATCGAAGGCTCGCAAGCGTGGGCTGAATCTTTCACTCAATCGTGTTCTTCAGACCAAGTCTTTGGATGAACTTGCAGAATGTTGTCAGACAGCACCGGTGCCCAGGCAGAGAAAGAGCGAGGTTGAGTCGGCGGTTCCGTTCGGACTCTCTCCAATTCAGCAGTTATTCATGCGTTTGACATCAGCTGTTCCCAAAGATCAGGCACGGTTCAATCAGAGCATCACTGTCCGAGTGACTCGAAAGATTCAGAAGACTGTGATTGAGGATGCTATTCGGGCTACGGTCCGGAAGCACTCAATGTTGAGGGCTCGTTTTAACAAGACTCGAGATGGGTACCGGCAGCAAACCATAACAGATGTGAGTACGTTGCCTTCAGTGAGAGTGTAAAGCTAACCGCTTTATGCAGGATATCGAGTCATCCTATAGGTTTCGAAGCTACTCTCTAAACAGCTTTTCTGAACTTCCCGGAAAAGTCGCTGTCACCCAATGTTGCCTGGACGTTCAGTCTGGGCCTGTCTTTGCTGCGAATCTTTTTGACGACGGTAAACAGCAGGTACTATTCCTCGTGGCGCATCATCTCTGCATAGATGTCGTTTCTTGGCGTATCGTTCTCCAAGAGCTTGAAGATTTCGTGAACACAGGATCGCTATCTGCAGAGATGCCACTGCCGTTCCAATCCTGGTGCAAAGTACAAGTTGAGAATAGTAAGATTACAAGCAAGCGCTTAGAAACTCACTGCGAGATACCGGACTTGAAATACTGGGGTATGGATCGCGCACCGAACAGCTATGGCCATGTCAAGATGGATGCTTTCATCTTGGATAGCGAGGTCACTGCGCTGGTCTCTCGAGAGTGTCATCGGGCCCTTCGGACAGAGACGATTGAGGTTCTACTTGCTGCCGTTGTTTACTCATTCAGCCGCGTCTTCACCGACAGAGATGTCCCCACAATCTATAATGAGGGCCATGGACGTGAAATTTGGGATTCTTATGATCCATCGGGAACGATTGGTTGGTTCACTACATTGTGTCCTCTTCGCGTTTCAAAGACTTCAGGTTAGTATTCACCATTCTATAAGGAAATTTGTTCAGTACTAATGGCGATCCAGACTTCATCAGTATACTCAAGCGTGTGAAAGACACACGCCGCCAAACTACCAAAGACAGCCGCGCCTTCTTTGCTCACAATGTCCTTCACTCCAATGACAATGGAGTTGCCAACAAGTTTATTGCTCCATTCGAAATCCTATTCAACTACCTCGGCCAAATACAACAACTGGAGAGAGATGGGTCACTATTCCAGCACTACGGTGATGTTTTCGGTGTTGAACCACAGCAGGGAGGAGACATGGGCCCAGAGACACCAAGGCTTTCTCTTTTCGAGATCTCCGCAATGATAGTCAAAGAGCAATTGCAGGTCTCTTTTACTTATAATACTAACATGCGTTACCAGGCTCGAATCCAGACCTGGATATCTGAGTGCAAACGCGTCCTCGAGACCGACATACCAAGTCTCAGAAGCGTTACTTCAGTGCCCACCCTCAGCGATTACCCGCTACTTCCCGTTACCTATGAGGCTCTCGAAGATCTGGCCCGAAGTGTGCTCCCAGGGCTCGGACTAGCAAGCTGGGAGCATGTGGAAGACGTATATCCCTGCTCCCCGATTCAAGAGGGCATCCTTCTCAGTCAACTCAGAGACCCAAATCAATATATCTCTAATGGTATTTTCGAGATGCACTCTTCAAGAAAGGAGAGTGGTATTGATTTAGCAAGACTCAAAGAAGCATGGTCGATGGTCGTCGCTCGCCACCCGATCCTTCGGACGATTTTCATCGACAGCATTCGCAAGGGTGGTTCGTTCGACCAAGTTGTGCTCAAGAACGTGGCCGAGACTGTGGTTACTCTTGAATGCGACAATTTCGATGTTTACGATAAACTTGACGCTGTCCGTCTTGAAGGTGATAACAAGTCTGACTATCTTTATCACCAAGTGGTCTTCTGCAAGACGTCGACAGGACGAGTATTTGTCAAAATTGAGATGAATCATGCTATCATCGATGGTGGATCTATCTCAATCCTGCTGAAGGAGTTGGCGTTAGCCTACAACAGCCAGCTTTCACCTGGACCCGGACCGCTCTTTAGCAACTATATCAGGTACATCAGGGACGAGTCTCAAGCTGAAGCTCTGATCTATTGGAAGCGCCTTCTCTCTGGTATCCGCCCATGCTATTTGCCAGTCAAGGCAGAGATGGATAGCCGTCGACTAGCCGACCGAATGATGGAATTCAATCGGTTCACCGAGCTCCAGCAAGTTTGTGAGACTAACTCAATCACTTTTGCTAATCTATTTCTCGCAACATGGGCTATCGTCCTTCGCAACTCCACGCATTCCGAAGATGTCTGCTTCGGCTACCCTTCTACTGGTCGCGACCTTCCTGTCTCTGGAATACAAGATGCGGTGGGTATCTTCATCAACACGCTGTGCTGCAGGGCGAGATTTCAAGAAGGAGAGACATTGTTGGATGTGTGCAAGTCTGTACAACAGAACCATACTGCTGGCCTTGAGCATCAGCGAGCTTCACTAGCGGAAATTCAGCACGAGCTTGGTATGCAGGGAAAACCTCTGTTCAACACGTGCGTTTCTATACAGAATCACTCTGGCGATGAGATTGAGAAGGGAGGCATACGGTTCGAGTATAAGAGGGCATATGATCCTACGGAGGTAAGATCCGCAGGCAAGAGGTAATATATCTTGGAGACAAGCTAATCATACGATTTAGTATCCCTTGACAATCAACGTCGAAACTGCACGAGGCCGCGAAGGAATTTTATTTAGATATTGGGCAGATGCAATGTCGGAAACTGAAATCGTCGCGCTCGAACAGGCTATGGCTAGGGTCTTTAATGCATTCTTGGAAGACTCAGCAAGAGAACTAGGAAGCTTGAATGCTCGGGAGAGCGGAAACGTTATTAATACGATGCCGCTCGTGGATCTCGCATCACTCGAAAAGGTGGTTGATGAACGTGTCAAAATAATCATCGACCAAATGCTCAGTGAGGGCAAGCTCGCCATTCCTTGGACCAAGGGCAACGATTCAGACTTTTCGAGCGACATGTCCAATCTTGAGCAGGAAATCGAAGAGTCGCTCCAAGAACTTGCGGTTTCCAGGGAAAAGGGCTTTTCAGACTCTATAAAGACCCCTACCGATGAACACAGACTCCCGAATGACACCGAAAAACAATTGTGGAGACTCTGGTGCTTGATTTTGGGGCTACCACCAAACCCTGTCAAATACCGCCACAGTTTCTTTAAATTGGGTGGTGACAGCATCACCGCTATGAAACTGGTTGCAGCAGCAAGAGAGGAGGGGATGGTGTTGAGTGTGGCTGATGTGTTCAGGACACCTGTTTTTGAGAACATGTTGGCCCTTGTTAGCAACAAGAAAAAGCAGGTTCCTTCAAACCTGGTGCAAACTCATAAGGAGAACATTGAGAAGATATTCGGGGACAGACCGATGCTACCGCGGAGTGAGTCTTCTCAAGAGATTTCCATCTTGAAGCCGGTCGAGCTCGATGATACCTCTCTACGGGCAGCGATATCCCCGAAGATCGGGGTCTTCAAGGGAGGCATAGTCGACGTTTTGCCTGTAACAGACTTCCAATCTCTCTCGATCGCCGCAACGATGTTCGAGTCAAGGTGGATGTTGAACTATTTCTACCTCGAGGGCAAGGGGCCGCTGGACATTCGAAGGCTGAGAGAAAGTTTCTTACGCGTTGTCGACGCTTTCGACATTCTTCGCACGGTGTTCGTGTGCTTCCACGGGCAATTCTTCCAGGTGGTTTTACGCAAGATTCGACCAGAAATCTTTGTCCATGAAACGGAGAAGAGCTTGGATGAGTTCACTAAGACTCTCCAGCAGCGCGACAGAGATCGTGCCCCTGGACAAGGCGAGCAATGTGTGCAATTCTATGTGGCGCGGAAAACCAATAGTGAAGAGCACCGAATACTCCTTCGGTTGTCTCACGCACAATTCGACGGGCTTTGCTTGTCAAAGGTCATGATGGCTATTAAAATGGCGTACGAAGGAAGCCCTGTTTCGCCATCGTCGTTCCTGAATTACATGAGACTACTACCTGGTACTATTACACCAGAGCATTACCGGCACTGGACTACCTTACTCAAAGGATCGAGGATGACGGAGATTGTTCAGCGAGACCGAGTCAATACTTTCCAACACATTGGTGGTTTTGCTGAGCAGAAGAAAGTTATCGATATTCCGTCAACAGCTACCGAGAACGTCACTGTCGCAACAGTCATGCAATCAGCTTGGGCAATTACGCTCGCAAAGCTGTGTGCTCAAGATGATGTTGTCTTTGGGCTTACCGTAAATGGCAGGAATGCGGTGCCTGGAGTTGAAAGCATCATCGGACCGTGTCTCAACTTTATCCCAATTAGAGTTCGGTTCAGAGATCGCTGGACGGGGCTGGATCTGTTCCGATTCCTCCAAGACCAGCAAGTTGCGAATATGACATACGAGTCCTTAGGCTTCAGGGAAATCATCCGCCGCTGTACGGACTGGCCTGAGGCGACCTTCTTCACTTCGACAGTGCTTCACCAGAATGTCGACTACGAGGGTGAAATGCAGCTTGACAATACCAACTACAAAATGGGTGGTGCAGGAGTAATTGATAACCTTGCGGACTTTACACTCTTCTCAAAACCAGTTGCTGGTCACCCAACCCAGATCACCGTCTCCATCGGATACTCGATCAAAGGCCCGTTGCATCCCTCATTTGTCTTAAAGGTCCTCGATATGGTTTGTGAGACAGCGCAAAGCCTAGTCGCCAATCCCAACGTCGCACTTCCTTCATCTTCTACACTTCGCTCATTGTCTCACCAACGCGTTGACGATACCCCAAGCAGCACAAGCACCGATACCCTTCTTTCATCACTCAATAACCGCAGCCTATCTGAGATTCTGGGCCATTCAGACCTTCTTACCAAGATCTGGCAGCAAGTCCTACCGCCAAGGTCAAACACAGGCAAAGCACAAACTTCTTTCCAGCTCGACGACTCCTTCTTCCGACTCGGCGGAGATATCATCAATATGGCGCAGCTTGTCTGGATCATTGAGCAAGAGACCGGCTTGCACGTTCGTCTTGAAGATCTTCTCGAGCACTCGACGTTCCTTGGCCAGATGGCCGTACTCGCCTTGTATACTACCAAGCAAAATAGCGAATCTGCCGAGAGCGATGTCGCACCGGCTTATGCTCCGGTGGACACAGTTACTGCTCCTGCGACCGAGCAGGAGATACCACCTCCTACACCCGCGAAGAGCGAGTGGAGTGCCCTAGGCAAGGCCAGGACTCTAGCGAAGAAGATTACCCGCTTAGGTGGACTTTCGACGCGGGTTTAATGTTGTTGATTTGAGGTTGCATTTCCCACAGCATATTTCGGGTTATCTACTTGTATGGCTCGTATAAGGTTTGGCATCATCACTGTTGGTTTGGAGTTGGGTTTGAGTTTAATGCAAGTGTAATCTTATTTTCTTGTTACCTGTCGTCTTGGGGTTCACCATAACTCTGATTAGATTAAGTTGTGTATCTGCATGTTATGTTATGTATCTAACCTTTCGAGCTTACGCAAGTCAGCGAGGCTGAAATTATTTCGGACGATATGCTGCTAATTGTCTCCGATATCTTCATCAATTTTGCTTTCCCTCGTATACGCAAGGAATGTCCTGAATCTGACTGTTGAGTGGCTGTGAAGCTAAACAGCAGCATATATTGATGTCATCCCGAACTAAAAGACGTCCCATGCCACCACCCATTCACTGGCTCCAGCACCCAAGACGGCTAAGGTTGTCCCAACGTGTAATAACCTACCCCTAACTCCATGTTTCTAACTGTAAAGCCTATTTCCAACATCCAAAAGCTTAGATCCCGGATGCCTCAATCCATCCCCGGGCGGACGCGAACCACAGCCCCGCCAAGCTAAACCCAGCCCTAACTCGCCCATCAACCCCTTTACAAAGATAGAATACTTACCTCAAGTACGGAGTACGCGGCTATTTGGATAAGAGGAACCAGGTTGGTAAAGAACATGACAATGTTCCCTGAACTTTGCTAACTATAGGGTCGGTCGCAGCTGCCATATCGAATGCCCATTCTAGCCGGGTTCGGGAGGCGACATCCCGTCGCGGACTCAGTCAATTCACTTTCTACCACGGTGATTAGTGGCTACATACAGTCAGAATACAGTTCCCATATACATTATCACTCCGCGGTTCAGGACGTGTAATTGACTGGGTGCTTGCACTTGATATGCGACCCCCTTCCCCCTCCACCTCTCAAATAGACAGCACGAGATTTATTTCACAGGCGCATAGATCATACCTAGCTGCGACAATGGATTCAGCTCCGCCGAGCCGGTATGCGCAGTCCCGTGAAAGCCCACAATCCTCCACCCTGGTGGCGCCTTGTAGTTATAGTGCTCATCAAGCAGCTCGCCCGCCCCCAGCGTTCTCCCCTTGGACGTTGTGAACTCAATCGCAGTAATGGCCTGGTGCTTGTTGGACGCCCGGGCCTGGGCCTGAGTGAGGTATTCATCGTCGGCGAGCGTGAGGACATGCTCCTCCCATCCGTCTGCGATCTTCGGGGGGCTCCGGAACGTGTCAGTAAGAGTATTGAATTTGAGGTAGAAGCCCTGAATGAGCTTCTGCGTGGCGCCGGACTTGTTCGTCCAGATTGAGAGCTCCCGGAGATGCGGCATTTTGATTGATTGTATATTCATCTGTCTGGAGGTGAGATCTGAGAAGGGGTCACCGCTGTACCAGCCCCATGGTCTAGTCACGATGTACGATTCCGGCGTGATGAGCGGTGATGACGGGGTGGGGGTTCTATTTTGAGAAATGCGATGTGTTAACGTCTTTTTTCATGCTAATGTGCTATTGTCTTCTTGCCTATCATCTCAAGGGCGAGAAAGAGATAAGAAAATCTGGGAGACTCACGGATGGTTGATAGGAGCAGCAGCAGCGGGATATTTCTTTAGCCAGGCTTTGATTCCCTCATCCGAATCACTGGTCAGGGAATACGTGTGGAAATCGTCCTTAAGCAACTGGTCCAGCAAGCCCGGGGCAGCACGAAACAGGAGATGGCACTTGAAGTCGAAGTCAGGGATCTGGAACTCCGGCCCAGCACGCGAGAGCACGAAGCGGACCCTGTTCAGCGCGGCGAAATACTGGTCGATGCTCTGCGAGCCCTGGGTAGTCGAGAACATCTCCCTGAGCGAGCGCAGCACCCAGTCCCTCCCCAGCGCCCGTTCTTTCAGCGAGTCCTGGAAGAAAACCCATGTGCGGGTCTCGAGGTTGTTGTGGTTCGTCAGCCACCATGTGTGGAGGTCGTCCGTGGCTGCATTCTTGACGATGGAGCCACCCACAGCGTGGATCTTTTGCTTATCGGTCAGTGATTTGCCGCTGTTGTCGTCCTCCCAGGTTTCAAAGGCGGATTCGCAATTGCTTATCCATTCGGTGATGGCAAAAGCCGTAATGGGGCCTGCGAACTTGTCAACGGTGACCATCTTGAGGGAGAGATTTGAATATGGTTGAAGGTTGTTCGAGTAGGAGAGCTACGATAATACAGACAGTAGATCAAGATGAGTAGGAGCTGCGCTTTTATACATTCCGTGGCTGTTGTGACAGTCCGTACCCCCCATGTCAATACTCCTCCGATCTATAGCCCTAAGAGCGGGGGAAGACGAAAAGGCGAGCTGAACCCTTCTCACCCAGCCATTGTCCTTCCACACCACCGAGCACAGCATGGACCTATCGGATTAAGCACATGCCATCTCATCCCATGAACCCTTGATCGGACCCTAGTCCACAAAGTCCTCGGAGTCTCGGACACGCCTAGCTCACCTCGAATCCTCCCACATGCCACATCCTCGCCCCTCACTTCAGCAAGCCACCACAATACACCTCACCTCCTCTCTCCTCTGTTCTCTCTTTCGTCTACAGCCCAAGATCCTATTGCGGTGAGAGTTGTCCAAAGAGCCTAGACTCTACCTACCGTAAACAACCAGGCGAACCCCATTTCCAGCCAGCCACACAGCCAACAACACAACCAGCAGCCATACAATCCAGCTAGCTAGCTAACCCACTCAGCTCTCTACCTAGCAAGATCATTGCGCTGACAATCTAGCTGTGCATTATACAGTATACAGTCTACCTCATTCCTTCGCTGAGGTGCCGCCAGCTGACGTTACTACGTCCCCTCCCCTCCCACCTTTGCCCCATCCAGCCTATTTATTATATCTAAGGACAAAGTATTGACTTACTCTAATGGACTGCAGGACCAGATTTCTGTTCCTCGTTTTTTTTTTTTTGGTTCTTGTGATATAAAATGTGTTTCTACCGCATGGATATATAGTTGCAGTCATGACCCGCTGACTGGACCTGCGTACGTAGTATAAGCGGCGCCGTTGACGTTCGCGATATATGACTATTGAAATCGAGAGTAAATGCCATTGATATGAGGTACGTACTCTGCTCTGCTCTGCTCTGATAGTTTCTAGTGTACCAGTGGTGTATATAAGAAAGATCGTAATGCGTTCACAAACGCCTACTCGACAAAACATCCCTATTTTAACGCCCGCTAATGGATACAAACAACAAACAAACGCTAACTGTAAATATCAAGAGCATTCACATTGAAAGCTCATCATCATCCTCATCCCACCCAAGGCTCGCATAGATTGATTTCTCCGGGGTGACTGGTACTACAGCTGCCACAGACTCAGCCCTACTAGACCCTGGCGCAGGGACAGGCATGGACGCAAACCGATTCCCAGAAGCGGAAATACTTGCTCGCCGACTTCCAGACTCTGAATCAGTAACAAAAACTGGAGGAACAGGAGCGGCTTTTGGTGGCGTCTCAAAGACCATGCTTGACTTGTTTGAGGTCACCGGGGTAATCCTTGAAGGAAGAGCGAAGAGGGGAGGTGGCGGCGGCGGAAGGCGTGTTTGAGGGTTATCCATTGATAGATCCATATCTCGGAATTCAACACGCTGGGTACGGACGGGTGTAACGGGTGCTGTTTCTGAAGGCCGAGGAGCTGGTGCCGACGTTGGAGGTTGAGCTGAAACTGCTGCTGCTGCTATACTTGGTCGACGAGGAACGCGGAAGAGGTTCCCACCTCCAATTTTGGGGACGGGTGACTCGGCAATTGCAGGATCCGTGGAGTCCTGGAATGAGGCCAACGGCTGAGATGGACGTCTAGACGGCGTCTCGTGAACTGCGACATCGGCGGTGAATGTCGGGTGTGAGAAGGAGGTAGGTCGAACTGCCGAGGCAGGGATAACCTGCGGCTCGGCACTGAACGGTGATGAAAAAGAGGAAGAGGAAGCTTTAGGTTTAGACCGGGCAGCAGTCTTCGGCAGCGGGTGCAAACCGGCAACGGCATCCCGCTTGCGAACTTTGCTAGGCGTCGCCATGACCTGCACACCTTGTCCCAATGGATTACGAACAGGGTTCTTAGGTTTTCGTGAGCTAGAGCTCGTAAGCCGTTTTTCGACATCCTGTGCAATATCCTTGGCAACGAGCTCGCGATTTGGTTTTCGAAGGGCGAGAATAGCAGCATCGAGCTCTTTCTTCTGATCGGCGAGAATCTGGTTCCGCTTGAGCTTTGTTTCATGTTGCCGTGCCACAGCGAAGAGATCGACTTCTCGATTCTCCGCTCGTTTGGCTTTCTGGATACCGCCGCGTACGCTCGTGCTGAGTGAAGGTAGCAATGGCGTAGTTTCTCGCTTACTCTCGATCTGCGAGGGCGCGGTAATTGAGCGGTTAAGGGACGGCTGAGATTTTCCTTGCGATGTGGATTGCTCATCAGTGAGTACCCGATGTAGTGAGCGGCGAGACTGTTTCTGAGCGATGCGTTCGGCTGTCGACGACTCCTTGCGAGAGAGTTTCTTAGCAGATTTAGGTAGCGCTGGTATTGTGCTGGCAGAGACGCCTAGTTTCCGTGTGATTGATTTGCACCGGTCCGGAAGCCGCGAAGCATAGAATGGAATAATGACTTCTGTGCAGAAGTCTCGCATAGCATCATTGCCACCCGTCTTTCCAGACTGATTGTTGCCGGAAGGCTGATTATCTGAGGTTGAGGCATTATCGAAGCTGACAGCGTGCCAAATGCACAACCGGTCGAGGTGGAGTTCGAGCATCGTGTTCAAGTCTTGAGCACCTTTGGCTTTCGGTTTAGGTTTCTGTACCGTCATGGCCTCTGTAGAGCCATCGACTGGGTCCTCAGCCTTCTTCGCCTCCGCAGCCGCAGTCTCAAGCGCAATAGTCTCCAGAATAAGCAGGATCTGAAGTTGGGTTTCCCGCAGCCGCAGGTCAGACACATGCTTTTTGATCTCTGCATCTCTAGACGTCTCAACCGAAGCACCGGCTTCTGTCATTGTCCGATTCTTCCACCACCGTCGGATAAAGTTTTGTTCCTCTGCATATAGACCATTCCTCCCGAGCGTCTTCTTCTTGCTCTTTCGCTTCTTCGGCGCGGTTATCTCTTCGTCAGATATGCTCAACACCACGTCATGAAGCGTTGTTGGCAGTGTCTCTCTATATTTCAAGTCCATTTTCTTAGCTGTCAGAATTGCAGCTCTGTAAAAGGCTGTAAGTTTAGATATATTGCTCTCGCCAGTCCCTGAAGACTGGAATGCAGCCTTACAGCGAGGTAGAGGACCTTTGGCGAAGTAGGCGACAGATGCCTAAACATATCAGTATCAACGGGAGGATATCAGGCAGACTGCATACCTTGGAAACATATAGGGCCTGCAAATACTGTTCCCTCAGCCCATCCAAAAGCTCCTGCGGAGACTGCGTAGATTCTTGTTCCTGCGTGGTTGCATCAACCTCGCTCGACACGACTGTCTCAGGCAAATGACTCTCCGGAGGCACAGAGACCATCCGAACATCACAGCTCGAGCTCCTATCCACAGCCTCTACCAGAGAATCACCATTCCTCCGCTCATCACGAACCGCAGGCTCAGAAACAACTCCAAAGACAAAATCAACCTTGGCCCGCTTCACAGGAGCCCCGTGCGCATCACTAGGAGCGGGATCATCCACCTGCGCAAGCCGCCACCACTCATCGCCACCACCATCACCAGCCGCCTTGCGAGGCGTGCATGGCAGCCCCGAACTGACTTGCCTACTCCCCGCCTTTAGAGCAACCCGAATATCCCCCTCCTCAATTCCCCGATCAAGTTTACAAAGCGAGTAAATCCCCCTCTTGACTCTTTCAATCACATACAACCCGCCATCGGAAAATAACCGAACAGCTAAAACAACCGGTTCAGGATGCGTCTCCGCCTCGAGAGAAGGAATATTCGCGATGAAGAGACTCCCCGATTGAATCTGGGAAAGAGCAGACGGGGCATCGAGCCAGGAAAAGGGCAGCTGGGATCGAGGGATCACGGCGAGAGGCTCGAGGACATACGGGTCGTCGGAGAGGGAGGCGGCGTGGGCCTGATATGGTATGATTGTTAGTTGGGTAGTGGCGCGTTAAAGAGGAAGTGTGTACCCTAATAACGATATTATCGGCAGACCATCCCTCCGAGACCGAGGGTCTCTTCCGCTTCTTTAGATGTGGAGGAGCATCGCGGAGTTGGTTGAGTGGGAGAGGTTCGAGGACGGTGAGGGATGCACGCGAGGCCATGAACGCGTGTGGGAGCTACTCGTACATTGTATGGGGTATGAAGTGGGTTGGAGTCTGGAGATCAAGAATAAGCAATTCGGATGGGGAGAGATCTTTGAAGAACGAGATAAGCCCAATTGGTACAAGTCGAGCAACGAATGGAGCCAATGCTGGATGGCGGATTATTGAGACGCGACTTGATCAAAGCTTTGCTGTCACGCGTCGGTGGGGAAGGTATTAGTGCCTTAGTGCCTGAAAGTTCGATAGGATGGGGCTGATGGGGCTGCCTCGGAAATCCCCCTCTGGCATCAACCAACCCCCCGACTCCCCAGAACTTGATCCCAATTGCGAAATTCGTTTACAGATTCTACGAGAAAACAACTTTGCAGATGATGCAAATTCATTATTAATATTCTATTTTGCCAATGTTTAGATTAGCATGCAGTAGTGGTAGGCCCGAACCATGTCGGACTCGCCAGTACCACCTGGTGGCCTTCTAGCAGCACGCGTCCGACTGCAGTCAAACGTCGCGCCTCAGGCTCATATGTTGAAATGATCACTCCCAAACAACGCCGATACATCCCTCCCAGCCAAAAGTGGTATCATGTTGAATTTATCCGCGCAAACCCTGGCCCCGCAGGAACCATGCAAAGAAATGGTCAGACATAAGAAATGAAGACATAAGATGCTTTTTGTTTTGACATGTCTATGCTTGTGCTTTGAGTTGTTGAAACAAAGCCGGAATCATTACATTCGTAAAAGGAATAAGATATGTCGAAGGAGATTCGAGTCGCAGCGACTTCGCCTAGAACTTGAGGGTCTTGGGCTTCTCCCAGGAGAACTCCTGGTTGGTGAAGTGGCCGTTCTTGGCAGTCTTGAAGTAGATGGGCTTGGCGAGGTCAAGCTCACGGACAATGACACCAGGACGGAGGTCGAAGTTGTTGCGGATGATCTGGACGAGCTCATCGGAGGACTTCTCGGAGGTGCCGTAGGTGTCGACGTAGAGAGAGAGGGGCTCAGCGACACCAATGGCGTAGGAGAGCTGGACAAGGGCACGGCGGGCGAGGCCAGCGGCAACAAGGGACTTGGCGATCCAGCGGCCGACGTAGGCAGCAGAACGGTCGACCTTGGAGTAATCCTTTCCGGAGAAAGCACCACCACCGTGAGCACCCCAGCCACCGTAGGTGTCGACAATGATCTTACGGCCAGTGAGACCGGCATCACCCTGAGGACCACCAATGACGAAACGGCCAGAGGGCTGGATGTGGTAAACGGTGCGGTCGTCGAGGAGTTCGGCGGGGATGACCTTCTTGATGACCTTCTCCTTGATGACGGCACGGAGCTCCTCAGTGCTCACATCGTCGCTGTGCTGGGCGGAAACGACGACGGTGTCAACGCGGAGGGGCTTGACACCACCGTTGTCGTGAGCGTACTCAATGGTGACCTGGGTCTTGGTGTCGGGGCGGAGCCAAGGGATGGAGCCGTCGCGGCGGGCCGCGGACATGGCAGAGTTCAGCTTGTGGGAGAGGAGGACGGTGAGGGGGAGGAGTTCAGGGGTCTCATCGGTGGCATAGCCGAACATGATACCCTGGTCACCAGCACCAAGCTGCTCGAGAGCCTGCTCGTAGTGGAGACCCTGGGCAATATCGGGGGACTGTTGCTCAATGGCGACCAGGACGTTGCAGGTCTTGTAGTCGAAACCCTTCTCGGAGTCATCGTAACCGATGTCCTTGATGGCGCCACGGATGATGGCCTGGTAGTCGAGTCTAGCCTTGGTGGTGATTTCACCGAAGACCATGATCATACCTGCGGATTATTAGCGAAGGGAAGAGTTTTACGTGTACGGGAAACCTACCAGTCTTGGTAGCAGTCTCACAGGCAACCTATGCGGACAGTCAGTACGTAAGAAATTGACCTCTTGCGACAGTAGGTCGAAGAGGGCAAAGGGCTGGAATTCGGACCTTGGAGAGAGGATCCTCAGCGAGACAGGCTATTTCAAGAGTTAGTATCAATAACTGGAAGTACAATTCTCTGGAGCGAGAAAATCTTACCATCGAGAATGGCATCGGACACCTGGTCACTGTACAATCATTAATACACGAACCAGCGCGCCTCATTGCGACTATGCGATAAAACGTACGCAATCTTATCGGGGTGACCCTCTCCGACTAAATTGAATACAAGTCAGTTCAATTCCTTCAGCTGGCGACCATGCAGCCTTACCTGACTCGGAGGTGAAGAGGAAAGTTCCGCTGTTGCTGACGGAGCCCATTGTGAAGGTAGTGTGGAATTGAGGGTGAAAAGAGCACAAGAAAGAGAGAAAGAGGTATAGAACTGGAGGTGAAGGAGGAAAGAGAAGAGAGAGAGGAATGAAAAAGGAGGGGAGTCGGCGGTGGAAAAAAGAGGGGGAGAAGAACCCGCCGACGGTTCAGGTGCCGGACCGCTAAAACGTGGCTCCGATCGCGCAATCCAGCCTCAGCAGGAGGAAATGAAGGAATACCAGGGCCGAACTCCGAATTATTGGTTGTTTGCTCTTGATTTCTGGCGGTGAGCTATTTCCCTGTCTTTCCTCCAGCACCAGCCTCTCCAGGCTAGAGCTGCTATTGGGTGGTACAAGCGGAATGCTCTGTAGGAGGCCGCGCAGCCATAGAGTGCACCACATGGATTGTCGGTGGTGGAGCCACCGGAGCGTAAAAAAATTCCCAGCAATTTCTCCCCGCGGACCGATGTAATCGGCGATCAGCACCACCACTTTAACCCCAACCACCACCACCACGGTCACCATGTCGAAGTTCGGCGTGCTAGTAATGGGCCCAGCGGGCGCTGGTAAAACAACCTTTTGCAACGCCCTTATCCAACACCTCCAAACCACCCGCCGAAGCTGCTTCTACGTTAACCTCGACCCCGCCGCCGAATCCTTCCATTATGACCCCGACCTCGACATCCGTGAACTCATCACCCTCGAAGATGTAATGGAGGAATTGGGTCTTGGCCCCAACGGCGGCCTCATTTACTGCTTCGAGTTCCTCCTCCAAAATCTCGACTTTTTATCTGAGGCGCTGGACCCATTGAGCGAGGAATACCTGATCATCTTCGACATGCCTGGACAGATTGAGCTGTATACACACGTTCCGCTGCTTCCGTCGCTGGTGCAATTTCTTTCGCGCGCGGGCCCGCTGAACATCAACCTCTGCGCTGCTTATCTTCTGGAGAGTACGTTTGTCGTTGACAAGGCAAAGTTCTTTGCGGGAACGCTCAGCGCGATGTCCGCGATGTTGATGCTCGAGATGCCGCACGTGAATATCCTGACGAAAATGGATCAAGTGCGGGATATGGTTTCACGGCGAGAGTTGAAGCGGTTCACGCGCGTCGATGTGCAGCTGCTTCAAGATAGTAACGAGGCTGAGGATAGTCTGGGCTCGGATCCAATGGCGAAGGAATCGCTGATGAGCGGCGGTTCATTCGACCGGTTGAACCGGGCTGTCGGGCAGCTGATCGATGATTTCAGTATGGTCTCTTTCCTGCAGTTAGAAGCCGGAGATGAGGATAGTGTTTCTGCGGTGCTGAGCCATATCGACGACGCCATTCAGTACCACGAGGCGCAAGAGCCGAGGGAGCCTGGTGATACGCAGGAAGTTGACTGGGAGGATGCGGATTGAGTATAAGAGGTCTCCGAAATTTACGTTAACCACGACAATCATTGGTTTGGACGCATTCCAATCAAAAGAACTGCATCTGAAGCCGGCGACACCTTCCAAAGATGCATATATGCTATGCTCCCCACGGCCTCGACTACGATTGCCTAAGCAGGGAAGGGCACGTCGGGATATAGAAGAGCATACTGTGACAGTGCGAGGAACTTTTAGAGCAACGCTCGTGATAGTTATATTCTTATATTCAACAGATACACTCGATAGTGCAGGACATCAAAACCATCAGATTTAGATCATAATCCATACCCATCAGACTCTATGCCACATTCCGCAGTAAACAGACCCGAACTCCTGTAATCTTCAATCCCGATGACCGATCCAAGCCAACCCAAAAGCTCATGGAAACCCGCCGCCACCAAACCATGAGAGACGCTATTTTATACCTCACCAAAGCCCAGACCTTGCGAGAAAAAGTACCAAAATTAATCCCAATCAATCCCTCGCCCAATACCCCTGACCACCCCTACTGCCTCCCCCAGTCGCCTTCGACTCCTCCAACGACTTCCCAAAATGCTCCAAAAGACCAACCAAGAAGTTGAACAGGAAACCTACGTCCCGTGCAACCTTCGCCCAGCCCGCCTGATACATATATAACCCCAGCGAGATGATCGTCGCCCACCAAGCCAGGCGGAACGTCAACCAGACCCAGAACATCACCGCGCGGCGTGTGTAGTCGAGGACCTTGAAGGAGACGAAGAGGATAAAGATCAAGACAAGCACGGAGGCGAGATCGGGCGTTGAGGCGAGCATGTGTGCGAGTGGTTGGATGATGTATGGGTCTAGATATGTTGTGCGGAGGTGCGAGAGGGATGGGTCGACGTAGGAGTCTTTGACGTGGGTGATCGAGGGGGTGAGGTAGGTCGCCTGGAGGTGGGCGAGGTTGGATGCGAGGGGTGAGGAGGTGAGTTGTTGAATTGTAGGGTGCTGGAGGAGAGTCTGGATGGGCTCTGGAGGTTGAGTTGTCAGTAAATGTGTTCCATTTCCTAGATTGAAGTTGGAGTGCTAACCTGGGAGGTTGTCCATCGTGACGGAGAGGACAGGTTTACTGATTGTTGGTGCGGGCGAGCGAGGAGGAAACCGTTTGGACTTCACGGGAGGAATAAATAAATTGCGCTTGAGACTCTCGCCTAGGACTAGTATTAAAGAGCTGAAACGGAAGATGTTCTTAGTTGTTTGTAACCGGAAAGCGAAACATCCATTGTTGTTTGAATAATCGTTGATCGGATCGTCGAGGAGGAACAAACAGTGCAAACACCCACGCTCCTTCCATTTTGGGGTTGTCCTTCTCCAGCTCGCGCAGGATAGACGTAGACACCTACTATCGCGAATTCCAGAATAAACTGTCAGATCTCAGAGCTCTCTCCTGCATGTACATTATTCGTGTGCTCTGTAACCAAGCATTATCCACCAGAGATTGAATATCGAGCCAATGAAAGGACATCTGCCTGCTTCAAATGCGTTACCAAAGAGTCAAGACCGATGATGAAAGCTGTTGTTGGACTGCTTACACCCAGGTAGGAATCTCCGAGAATATGTCATAGATGTGGGCATACACTATCATTGGACCAAAAACAGGGACTTATGCAGCACACCCGACAGCTTAGCGCCTTGCCCAGGGCGCAGGCTGAGATACGGTTCGTCTCAGCCTCGCTGTGCTGCGTGGTTCGGGAACACGACGCACATCTAAAAATGTGCTTAACGACTTAAGCATCGCATATAGTCGAACCGAGTTGAGAAAACCAGTGGTTGATGATTTTCTTGACTTAACTATGAGCGGAGGTTATATCGGTTCAGGGAATTCCAGCCTCCGTTGCCATATCCTATGATTCTTTCTGACGGCCATTCTGCTGCCGCGCTATCGCTCAAGGATGGTGGAAAGGTACCACGAGGACTACACCATTGGTTGGATATGCGCGCTTCCAGTGGAAATGGCAGCCGCTATTGCCATGCTTGACGAGGAACATCCTACCCTGCCAAGCGACCGGAGTGACAGCAATACCTATGTCTTGGGCCGCATCGGTCTTCATAATATAGTTATCGCGTGTCTTCCTTATGGCATTTACGGCACAGTCTCCGCCGCGTCCGTGGCTGCAATGATGCGATTGAGCTACCCATCAATACAGGTCGGACTGATGGTAGGACTCGGAGGCGGAGTCCCTAACATGCAATTTGATATTCGACTAGGAGATGTCATAGTGGGTGCGCCGACTAGAGACTCTGGTGGAGTGATACAGTACGATTACGGGAAAACAGTCGCAGGTGGTCAATTCGAACACACAGGCTCGCTGAATAAACCCCCATACATGGCCCTGACAGCTATATCACGGCTACAAGCCCAACATCGTCTGTATGGGGCCAAGATCTCAGCAATAAACTCAGAAGCCTCATCGAAGCTTCAGTTAGAATCGAATGACTTCACATACCCTGGCGAAGACCAGGATCAAGTGTTCGACTCCAGCTATGACCATCCTGACTCGGAAGCGACATGCTCTTCTTGCGACAGAACGAAGCTTGTTACCCGTCCACCCCGGACCTCTACTGTGCCGCACATTCACTATGGTCTAATTGCATCGGGAAACCAGGTGATGAAGCATGGCGCTACAAGAGACAGACTAGCTCGGCAATATGGCTTTCTTTGCTTTGAGATGGAAGCAGCCGGACTAGTCGACCATTTTCCATGCGTTGTGATTCGAGGTATATGTGACTATGCAGATTCGCACAAGAGTAAACAGTGGCAAGCTTATGCTGCAATGGTTGCTGCCGCATACACGAAAGAGTTGCTGATCGTTATGCCTTCCACCTCCATCTCAATCATAGAACGTATTCACCCCTCCACACGCTTTCACGAAAGACATCTAATCTCGAGGTTGACATCCAGGACACCGTCATAATCGGAGTCTTCGGGCCCAGCTACGCCCTTCTCCAACAATTACGTTTCGACGAGAGACCAAAAACAACGACCAAGGGCATGCGATGCATAACCTGGCAGTTTGAGGCGACGAGGATGTTGCCACAAAAAAGCTATGTGCATACGACCACGAGAGAGCTCATCGAAGAATATCACACAAGCGAATCACAAATACTACCCAGTGGTTCACACGCCACCCTCAATTTATAGAGTGGTTTGTCAACCATAAATCCTCGTGGCTGTGGTGTACTGGAAAAAGTACGGTTCCATTTTCTTGTCTCTAGGTTGCTGCTCGTACTATAACTAACTACCAAAAGTCGGGTCAGGAAAGACGATAATAGCGTAAGTCAGAAATTTTTGGTTCACGTGGACATACAAGGCCGTTGACCCGGACGTAGTACCTCTGTTGTGGACGTCGTTAGGTATGGTGCCGGAGAACACCCGATTCCTTCAGCATTCTTCTACTGCGAGCCCGACAGGAGAGAGATACTGGAGGCGTCATATATTGTCACCAGTTTCATCAATCAGCTTTACCCGTTGTTGAAGAGCGACGCGGTAGCCCACTCTGACGCTCTGAGGCTGATCAGGGCTTCCTTTGGTGCCGACAGCGCGCGACCTGAATTTGATGAACTAGCGAGTATCTTGCTTAGTGTGGATAGCTCCATGCCTGGCTCTATTTACATGTTGGATGGCCTCGATTTGCTCAGCGAAAAAGACATCAGAGCATTGCTCAAGATGTTCCACACTTTGCTAAACGTCCGTCAATCCTCATCCCGGGTCCTACTTTTCAGCAGAAGATACCTCCCTGGTAACCTCCAGATACCGGGAGCTATACCGGGCGTGCGTCACATCTCCACCGATCTAAATGTACTCGGCGATATTGAAGAGTATATACGCGAAAGCATTCGCGAGAAGACTATGTACAAAAAGATCACGGATAATGCTAAGCTCCTAGCTGATATGAAGAAACGGCTTTTGCAGAAGTCATCTGGGATGTATGGAAACCAAGCTTCGTCACATGCCCCTAGCTCTTCGCTGACAATCGAGACAGGTTTTTGTGGGTCTACCTCCAGTTGGAGATTATTTGGGATACCTGCATCACAGATGCGGAAATCCGGCAGAAGCTCGACGATCTGCCGAAAGATCTTGAAGAGACATACAATCACTGTTTGCGACGCATAGATCCAAGTGATAGCCGTATCGTCAACGTGCTCAAGTGGGTGAGCTTCGCGTCGCGGCCCCTTCTTCTTGGGGAACTCAGCGAGGCCACTGTACTTAGGGTTGAGGACCATAAGTGGGATCCGGGACGTATCCCGAATAGCAATTTTGTTGTCAGCTGCTGCGCAAACCTCGTTGTTGAAGACCCCGTGGATACTTCTGTCCGCTTCGCTCATCCCTCAGTGCGGGATCATCTTCTCAGGAATTGGAACACTTTTGATTCTTGGCCCATCACGGCGCAGCAAGGTGAGCTTGATTGCGGAGAGATATGCATTTCCTATCTCTCTTTTTCCGATTTCTGCCTTCAGCTAGAGGGGCAGAGAGGACTAGCAACGGCAAAGCTTCCTGACCCAAAGCTGCTAGCACGCGAGGCCACAATGACTTCCGCAATTGGAAAGCTCTTATCCTGGAGGGTTGGCCACAAACAGCTTGATCCGATTAACATCCCTTCGACTATACGGGCCAAGTCGATCCCGAGCCATGCGCAATACAGGTTTCTTAGTTATGCCATTGAAAACTGGGCTGCTCAGATGAAGCAAATCAATCCTACATCGCCAGTTTGGGAAAAGTTCTGCCGATTAGCTTTGACATGCAATGAAACCTGGAACTTTCACCCCTGGATGTCGGGAGGCCGATCACTGGGCTCTCAGATCCATGCACTGTTTGGGTGGGCAGTAAAACAAGGACATATTCCTCTGCTCAAAATCGCAATGGAGGCAGGACCTGAGATACTGCAGATTTGCAATATGCCACTGATAGGCGAAGGGTTACCTGCATTACACGTTGCGGCAAAACTAGAAGACACCCCCACACTGAGCTTGCTGCTGACGATTTGCGCGGTCAATAATAGAGATAAAGATGGACGAACTGCACTACACCACGCAGCAAGTACTGGAAATGTCGAAACCGTACGCCTGCTACTAAATAGCCGAGATGTTGAATGGAATATTAGATCGGACGACCATCTCACTCCAATCTATATCGCTGCTCGCGGGGACTATCTTGACATTGTGTCTTGCCTGCTCGACAAAGGAGCAAGCGCTGTGGCCGACCCAAGCCCGCTTGTGGTAGCATCGATCCACGGGAACATGCCGATGTTACAGGAACTACTTGAGCGCGGCGCTGGAGATCCATCTTTTGATGAAGCCATTCGTGTTTCGCTTTGGTCAGCACTAAACATGGATAACGTGACAGTGGTCCAAGAGCTCCTCAAATGGTGGCCGCTTGAGCGTCGTGACCGTAACGGTAAAACCCTACTGGCGCTAGCTGTGGAAAGGGGCAGTGTGGATGTGGCATGGATGCTCATACGCAAAGGCGCTGATAAATACGCCGAAGACAGCTCTGGACGGACACCGTTAGCTTTGGCAATCCAGATTGGATGCTGGAAGATGATATGGCTGCTGCTGGACGCGGGCACCGTGCTTGGCGAGAAGAATTGCCCTGGGGAAACACCATTGCTTTGGGCAGTCCGCAATGGCCTCTCGCAAAACGCTGCGATGCTATTACGCGGTCAGTCAGGTCTGGAAACCGTGTACGAGTATGGGCGAACTCTGCTATTCTATGCCATCCAATCTGGAGATATCTTTACAGTTCGCTTATTGATCGAAAGGAACGCCAACTTGGAAGCTAGAGATCTCTTCGGGCGTACTCCACTAGCTTTCGTTTCTTATATGGGGAACCACAGCTCCAGGGCTGTAGCCGCGCTGCTGCTTGATCATGGAGCAGACCTGCATGTCAAGGATCGGACGCAGCAAACACCACTAATGCTAGCCGCAAGATCTGGGCTTCTAGGGCTCGTCAAGCTCTATCTTGAGAGAGGCGCTATTCTAAGCGAAAAGGATGACGATGGGCGTACTCCGTTGGCGTGGGCTCTGCGCCATAGGCAGACGGCGGTCATAGAGTATTTGAGAGACTGGGTTTCCTCGTCTGCACGGAAATGTGCCTCGCGTGCTGTTTCCCAGTGAAACAGAGATCTGGAGTAGTTTTCATCTTTCCCAGGTCTGAGCTGTCCAAATTCCTTCCACCATCAAGCACACACAGATCTTCTCCCTTCCAACAACCCCCTCAAATCCCTCGCCACTACAAACGCCATATCCGACTTCCGGGCTAGATAATCCAACGCCGAGATACAGAACTTGCAGTTCATCCGGTATACATCTTCATCATCATCTCCAGTCCCAGTTTCATGGACTCTCGCAAATGAGTTACCACCGACACTAGAAGAAGAGCTGCCAGAAATACTCGCAGAAACATAACCTCCCCTGGCAAAACAGTTGACCAGCACTACCGTCCAGGGCTCCACTAAGAATGCTACCTCGCTCACACAGTCGTGATACCGGCCCTCGGTTTCCATAAGGTGAGCTACGTCCTGCAGGCTCGCGCGCGCTAGTGAGCCGATGGAGAGTGTTGTTTCACGTTGAAGACTTTCCGCAATACCCTTCTCCCAATTCCATTCGGCCCTGTCGCTTCCTCTGTCTCCTATCCACTCCTCTCCAGGCGAATGAAGATACCCAGCAACCTCTCCAATAACATCCGCCAGCAACAACACAGCCAGCAACCAATGGCCATTCAGAATCACGTACCAGGATTGGATCCTGCTGGGCAGAGAACTGTGCCACCTTATACAATCAGCCATGAAAGGCGCGTATGTTGCGTTCCAGTGGTTGTACACGGCAATCGCGTCGCGGATGGCGGATTTGAGAGTGGCTGGAGGGCTACAACGGTAGAGGAGGGTTTGCAGGCGGGTTATGCGGCGGTAGAGGAGGACCTTTACGGGGGTTGCGTGGGAGAGGAGGGTTGCTGCCGTGGTGTAGGTGTAAGGCCAGTGGTCTGGTGGTAGGTGGGTTGGTTGTGGGGAGGGGGCGTGGAGAAAGAAGTCACCCCAGACGTCGCGCTTTGGACGGATGGTTAGCGTTGTAGCCTGGAGTTGTGGTTGTACTTGTATCTGCGGGTCTGAAGGGATATCCCAGCAATCGAGGTTGATTTGGACAGGATCTGGTGGTGATGGGGGCGGTGGCGGTTGTAAAATCGACACAATCTGGCTATCTTCATCCGAAACCACCAGCGGCCGCTGATACATGGCCGCACTAAGCGTATCAAACATAACACCCAACCAAAACAGCAGATCCAATGTACTCCTATGCTCGGGACTCGAAAGCACAGCGTCAACCTGACGCTCCCTCGCCGCACGCCGCTGTAACCGCATAAACTTATGCCGAAAGGTATACAACTGTCTATTCGCAGCCTCGAGGAAGCTCGGCGCGCTGTCATCTTCCAACAACTCACGTAACCCTTCACCGCGTGCGCAGCAGCCCTCTTTATCCAACGGCTTCTGCGTCAGCGAGAATATAATATTCGCGAAGATCACACGGAAGGACGGCACGCGGCTGGAATTCTCCAGCGCATGCCGCGCCTCGTTCCAGACATCCCGCCGGATGGCGCGTTCGTCGTCATCGATGGATCCAGGGACGGAGAACCCGCGTCCCCGCTGCGCGTGCTGTGTCCACTGTGATGCGAATGCCGCGATTGCTAGATGCAGGGCCCGCGATGCGGTCTTGTCTTCTTCAGAGCTCAGGGCCCGGCCGCGAAGTGAAGACGAGGCGCGGTCGAGCTCGCAGACGCGGATGCACATCCTGTTTGACCAGTTGGCGCCCCATTCTTTTCGCTGGCGGGGGAGGTTGGCTGTTGAGGTGAGGAGTGAAAGGGGGTCTGGTGACGAAACTGGCTCGCTGTAGGGGCAGTTATGTTCGGTTAGCCAACAGGAGAGGGCGTTTTCCATGCTGTCGTGGTAGATGCGCATGAGGTTGCGGGTCATGCTTGTGCGAGCGAAGGCTTTTGCGGCGTTGTTGGAGGCGATGCAGAACGTGGCTGGGTGGGGGTTGAAGCGGGGGTCGTCTTCGAGGTGTTGGACTAGGTCGAGTGTGTCGTTGAAGGTTGAAATGGTGGTTTCTGGTGGGAAGAGGTTGCCTCCTGAGAAGGACTTTCCAGGTAATGGTACGGTACTGGCTGGCCAGTCGCCTGGAAGACTCATATCTGGCACAAGCCATGATTGCGCATACGGGTCGGGTAGATGGTCTGAGGGATAGAAAGACGATGAAGATGGGAAGTCGAATGGTTCGTTGGCGTTAATACCAAGGATCTCTCCTTCTGCAATGTCGACAGGAAACCACGGCGCTGACAATCCATCGACACTTAGACCAAGATCACTTCCAATGGATGGGATTCCAAGACTATCGTCTGGCGTCGCAGACTCCGTACTCGCGTCTGTGATAGTAACAGCTTTGGCGGTCTTTGTTCTCTTCCTCTTCTCCTGAGCTCCTTTTGCTTTGAGAGTTGGATTCGTAGAGAGCCAATTGAAGGTGCACTCCTTCTTCCACTTCTTGCAGTTTGAACAAGAAACAAACTGGATCTCGGCTCGATTTTCCTACCCTTGTTAGCTTGGACTGGAGTCAAAGTAGAACAGTCTCACCGGAGCATCACAGCCCCGCTTACCCTTCCGGCAGGGGTCGCAGCTGTGGAACTGGCGGCGACGAGAGTCGGCCATATTATTCAGTTATACCAGGAGAATATGAGAGATGGAAAGATTGGTAAAAGGAAGGAAAGAAAACCCTGGGGGAATTCAAAGCGGAGGAAAGCCGGGGAAGATCAGACGAACACAATGCGGGGTTGCTGCTGGCTAGCGTGGAGTTGGCGCTGTCTTTCTCGCCAATCAGATTGCTGTTCTAGGAGTATAATAGTTATCCAATTTCACAAACAAACATCGTAGAGTTCCAGATCTGCTGGATAGAGCAAATGCTCCCTTTACAATGTTGGAGCCCTGAAGCCATGGGAGCTCAATTTCCTCAACTACATCTACAATTATACAGAAATCAACTGTTGAAACTCATTCAGTAGCATTGCAATATGTTCACTCCATACTCCGTACAGAACAGCCTACTCTGGCAACTCCAGCACATACCGACCCGCAATCTTGCCTTGCTCTGCATCCAGTTAGCATTAATCTCACCACTAATTTAGAAACATACCCATAAGCTCAAAAATCTTCGGGAGATCCTTCAAAGGGGCAAGCTTGAACGGAGCCTTGATCAGGCCCCTAGCAAAGAAGTCAAGCGCCTCGACTCCGTCCTGCCGGTTACCAACATAGCTCCCCTTGATGGTGATCATCCGGGCAACGGTGTTGAAAACAGGAGCCTTGAGGTACGCATCCGGAGGTAGTCCAATCGCAACAATCGTTCCGCGAGACCGAACATACTCCGTCGCCTGCTGGAAGGGCTTCTCAGAGACAGCGAGCAGGATGACAGCGTGTGCACCAAGACCCTCAGGCGTGGCGGCCTTGACGTCCGCAACGAGATCCTTCGATTTGGTGAAATCCACATACGTCTGTCCTTGTCAGATTGATTCCAAAGGAAAGAAAAAGAGAAGCCACCCACCTCAGTCCCCAGTGACTCACACATGACCCTCTTCTCATCACCCCCATCCACAGCCACAACCCTAATTCCCATTGCCTTCGCATACTGCTGCGCCAAACTGCCCAACCCACCCCCAGCACCCACAATCGCAACCGTCTGCCCGGGCCGCACCCCACTCTCCTTCAACCCTTTATACACCGTAATCCCCGCACAAAGCACCGGCGCCGCCGCATCCAGCGGCACCCCCTGCGGGATCTTACTCGCATGACTCGCCTTCCCCAGCGCATACTGCTGAAACGTGCCATCAACCGTATACCCAGACAGCTTCGCATGCTCACAAAGCGGATCATCACTCTGGCGACAGAACTCACAGTCCCCGCAAGACCCATTCAGCCACTTCAGGCCGGCCTGGTCGCCGATCTCGAATTCGTGGACTAGCGAACCTTTCGCGACGACGATCCCGGCGCCTTCGTGCCCGCCGACTAAGGGCATTTTCACGTCGAGGGGCCAGTGGCCCATCATCGCGTGCAGGTCGGTGTGGCACACGCCCGAGTATTTGATTTTCACGAGGATTTGGTCCGGGGCTGGTTGGGGGACGGGGATTTGTTTTAGGACGAGAGGGCCGCCGATTTTTTCGGAGACTTGGGCCCATTGCAGATCTGGGATTGTCATGGTGGTGGTGGAGCGGAAGAGAAGTTGGATGTGTTTGTATTGACTGTAGATGTGTGACTTGTTGATGTCTCCTCGATAGCCTGGGTAAAACAGGGTGTTATATATCTTCCATCATGAATACACAGAGAGGGTGGAGTGGGTTAGGGCATGCGGGGTATGCTATCTCCAGCTCGCCTCATCTCATCAATCTCCGCGACGAGAGAGATCGGGGCCACGCTATGCATCTCGCACTCTGCATTGCCGTAATTCGGACGAACGGAGTCGACCTCAAATAGCAAATCGTCTCTGAGAAGGGCTGTATGCTGTCAAGTGCGGGGATCTGCGATCAGCGCACGGCCCGCATTCCATGCGGCTCCGCATAGGTAACAGCAGAGCAGCATTCCGGGTCAATTCCTGCCGATCGAGATGCCGATCGGGTGGCATGATGTCTACTGCCTTGCCAAGTGCCTGGACTGCTCTCACCGGTGCTAGTTCTAGGCAATTACGGGATTGGAGTGCGGAAAGTGATTCCGCTGGTTTCTCTACAGTTGGAGGGGGAATAGCCCCAACGCGTTGCTTTGAGGTGGTCCCAATGATATTCAGATAGTCTCCAGTATTTGCTGCGATGCTAGAATCTAGCTACGACATCGTCGACCCCAGAGGGGAAGAATGTGTTTGACCAGCCACTGCCGATGACGAATCCATGACTTGGCCCACACCCTTCCAGCTGATCCCTGTTGTGAGATTTTTGCATCATGGATAGACGTCCACTGTAGCTATTACAGTTCGGTTGAAACCCCGCTAGCATGCCAATATCTACTTCGTCATCAAACACTAATAACTCCGCCAGGAAATCCTCTCCAGGTAAACCCTCCCCGTTCAACGACTGCGGCAGCGGCGGCGGCGGGGGCGTCTCCGGTCCATCTAGTTCAGAGCCAGATTGACTAGACGCTGCAGAGACCAAGATACCTTCGGTAGCTGGCGACTCGCCGGAGTCTCGATTGAGCACGCCCATGTTGTCGAAAACAGGCGAATCTGCGCGTGTCGGATTGAGGACCGCCGGATCAATGAATCCAGGCGTTAGATCTCGCTTCGTTCTTCGAGTCTGGACTTTCAGGGCGGTATTTGGGTCGAGAAGGTATTTCGGCGGCTTGCGGTTCCCGTCAACGCATTTGGATGGAATACCGCGGCGGATGCATTGGCTGCAGGGGCGTTCGTTTCCTATAATCTCTTATTAGATATGGGTGGACGGATAGGGAATCTGGGACTAGGACATACCACATGTTCTATGAGACCGTTGGCAGTTCAAACAAGATCGCTGTGCCTTCTTCCGGGGACGAGACTCCTCAACCTCTTTTGTTATTTCTGTTTCTGCTGATTGTCTGGATGGCATCTTTGGCGCTGTTGTTGGAGTTGGGTAGTGCGTGGTTAGGGCTTGGAAGAAGACGTCGTCCATGATATTTACGGTTGATTTGAGGACCTTGGGGCAGCAAGGTCAACAGGATATCGTAATCCCTCGTTAGGACAAAAACTAATTTCGACGTTTTAAGTAATATCTCTCGTGATGCAATCCACCAGACCGAATCATGATCGGAGCCGCATGAACCCTCGTCCTCATTTCGCAACCAGCATAGCTCCAATCCAAATCCTTCATACTCAGCATAAGCTCTCCGTGTCCCTATCTTCACCCCGCATAATACAAAGTCACAACGAACCTTAAATCTTCCAGATCCGGGGCCCCGTCGCAGATCTTCAGCTTCATGCCGTGCGGCTCCGCATGGACTCCGGTGGCCCGATCCGCCACGCTCAACCAATAACCAGGTGTTCACCAACAGCGCAGCGGCAGACTAGCTATTCTAGCGGGATGCAAGGCTTCAGTATTTCAAATTACTACAGTCTTGTCTTGACTCGTATGCAATGCAAGATAAGACCCCTTCCGTTGAGCCGATGTCGAGGCCCCGTGGTTCTTCCTTTTTCCCGTCTGCATGGCCTTGCTTCCTGCTGGACTGGAGTTGAACTTAATTCAGATAGCCCCTTGGATAGATTGAATAGGGTCTGGGGAAAGCAGAGAGCTTGATTGGGCTAGTTCAGGTCCGATTAGGGTTATTTGTTACTAGTTATATTAGAATCCTGTCTTTTCCTTTTCTTCCTGCTTGATATCAATCATCAATATCCCCATCACTTCCCCTTTGCACAGCTCTTTCCCTTATACCCTTTCATCTCCCTCAAGATAATGGAATCCACCGATCAGCCCTCTAAACCCTCCTCCCAAACCAGGGAAAACGCCCTCGCCATGATCCCCACCTCTGTCACGCTCTCAGCGGAGCAATTCGAGCGGCTATATCTCACCCCCATGACGCGCCAGCAGCCCGCGCTGGCGAAGCAAGTTGGGAACCCGACGCCCTTGTATGTCCTCTTATTATTCATAACAGAATCCACGGGTCGGTTTAGCTAATGACTTGACGATCGTAGAGCCCTCGGCGGCTTCGTCATCACAACAACACCCCTCTCCTGCTGCCTGATGGCGTGGCGAGGGGCGAGCGGGAATGGGATTGCGTTCATGTGAGCACCCAGCTATCCCTTTCATGAACATCAACTGGGAGTGATGGATGTACGTTATGCTAATAAGACTACAACTGCCAAGCGGCCCGATTGTCTTCCTCGGCGGTCTTCTCCTGCTGATCACGAGTATCCTCGAGTTTATTCTGGGAAATACCTTTCCCTGCGTGGTGTTTGGGACGATTGGTTTGTCTTTTGTTTCTCCCTGTTGTTGTTGTTGTTGAAGAAGAAGAAGGGTTCTGATGATCTCCGGGGGATACAGGCGGGTTCTGGTTTGCGTTTGCGGCGACGATGATTCCTTCGTTCAATGCAGCCGGTACGGTACATACAATAGCAATAGCCCCCTTTCCCTACCTGACGAACTAACTTTCTGCTCGTAGCACCATACTCACCCGACGGCTCAACAGCGGCTGGTCTATCCAGTCCCGATTTCCTGAATACATACGGTCCGTCCCCTGCCCTCCTCTCCCACCCACCCACCTTACCCTTTCCCTTACCATCCCAACCTAACCAGATACTACCAATAGCATTCCTCTTCCTAACAATGTCCCTCCTAATGCTCATCTTCCTGGTCTGCGCCACGCGCACAAACGCCGTCTACACACTCATCTTCCTCTGCCTCTTGCTGGTCTTCCTCCTGCTGACAGCCGGGTACTGGGCTCTCGGCGCGGGAGACAGTACTGTTGGGAACCGCTGCGTCAAGGGCGCCGGCGCTTGTCTGTTCATCGCGAGTTTGCTGGGGTTTTATCTTCTTGTTGCGCAGATGTTTGAGGCTGTGGGCGTGCCGGTTAGCGTGCCCGTGGGGGATTTAGCGGGGTTGTGGGGGGTGGCGAGGGTGGGGGGTGGAGTTAGGTGAGATATCTTTTCCAAGTGAGCGCTCTGGGTTGGGTTGGATGGTTGGTTGTTTTCATGCGGTGGGTGCTGATTGTATGTGGGATAGGGCTGAGCCTAGGGATGAGGTGGGACGCTGCTAGGTAGGTAGGGCTGAGGGCGGGCTGTTTACAGTCGTTTCGGGGTAGGCTTGTTGGTCCGGTTTGAGGTGTATCTGAAGCATACCTGAGTGCGTGGATGGGTGGGCTGGAATGGGACTGGGAAATCGGATCAATGGATGTGATGGGGAGCTTTGCTTAGAGGGTGCAGGCATATCACCCACGTACAATAAAAACAGGTCTTAAGGAAGCGTTGAATATTGCCTGGAATTAAAACCGATGGTTGCTAGGGAAGCGACAATAGCAGTAAAGTCTCAAGAAAAGGAAAAAAATATTCTATAAGAGACACCACCAGGGCAAGGAAGAAAGCAAGTCAAAAGACATAAGATATAACCAACGAACGAGACAGAATCACCAATCGCCAAACGCCAACGCCAAACACCAAGGAGAACAACAACAACAACAACAACAACTACTACAACTACAAAACCCTAAACCCCCATCCAGCCCCTAATCTGCCGGATTTGCTCCGCTGTAAGACCCCCCCTTCGCAACCAGGTCACCGGACTGTCCGCAGTCAAGACCAAGGCCTGCACAGCATCCAGAACCAGCTCCGTGTACTGCGGAGGCAGAGAGAAAGAACCACGATGAGCCCGCAAAATCTCGGGCGTGCACCGCGCCGCCATCCGCAGCCACCTCATCTGCTCAACCAGACTGGTGCTTGCAGCGGCCGTCAGAACGGCAAACGTGAACAGGCCCGGGGACACCGAGCTGACTAGTTGGTTCTCGAAGCTCACTTGGAAGGGTAAGGGGAGAGGGAGGCCTAGGAGGTAGGTACTCTATGTGGTGGTTAGTATGGTACACCACAGGTGCAGAAAAGGGATAGGTAATCAAGTAGAACTCGACTTACCACTCGCCCTCCGATGAAGCGGATCTCGATGTTCGAGGCAAAGCTGTAGATACCATGGTATAGTTCGACAAGGGGTCTGTAGTCACTTGGGAAAGCAGCCATAAGCGGACCGGCAATCGACCGGTAATAATCCGATCCGCTGTCAAGGGAAGCTAGGGGGGCGCCCTCCACTCTTTCAATATAGACATTCATACCCTACTCGAGGTTAATATATATTAGACTGCGATAGGGCTGGTAGCTGACGCATGTGCGTGATGAGGGCATGCTTGGTGGCGCTGATCGTTTGGTATGAAGCCATGGTGATGGAGTGGATGCTGTTCTGACGTGGAAGCTCACATGAGCTTAGCAAGGGGCAGAAGAGGGTTTATATGACTTCAAGCAGCAGTGACTGCTCTGCCATTATCCAACTTACTGAGGTTCCTGATTACATTCTCATCCTGGAACCATCGGACTCAGTGTGAAGTGGAGAGGTGGTTATTTTGAGCTATCCACCCAACACTCCCTGTCGCATCTTGTGTCAGTTACAGAGACATAGGGGGAAGAACAAAAAAGTAGTCTGCCCCTGTCTCTCTCAAACGGAAACACTAGACTTCAGGTAGAGAACTCGTTCCGTTATACATTCTGCTGGTAGATAGGGTTGCCAGAAGAAATGCCATTGTAAACCGACTTGAGCTGGTACTCCGAATGGAACTGGGAAGTGTACAACTTCGATTTGATGGAGAGGTTGGAGAGCCATAAACCACAGATAAATGCACGAACAAGACAAATATACTCTCGTCTATTATATCTCAATTATATACACATTAGAGCAGAACGTCATGGTGCTCGTGACAAGCATATATACAGTCTCCACGCCGGGATCAACCGGGCCAAAAGGTAGAGTCAGTCACAAAGCAAAAAAACACCAACACCAACACCGGCACCCAGGGATATATAAGTATAAGTCTCAAATATACAGTTAGATGGCAAGATTAATATATCACGATTAGTTGCGGCCAAGGATGTTCTTGAACACGTTGCGCTCGGTCAGGATTTCCGATTGCAGGCGGCGGGTTTCGCGGAGAGCCTCGTCGCTGGGACAGTTAGTAGGAATATCAATCAAAACAGGAGACAACTTACCGAGCGGATTGTAATTCGGCAACGTCAATTTGAGCTCGGTTCATCCGGCTGACGACCTCGCCCATCTCCCTGTCTGCCTCGCGGAGCAGCTTCTCGAGTTCCTTCACCCGCTGATCAAGTGTTTCCGACTTGACGACGTGGTTGAGTGGGACGCCGTCACCGCTGGTCGTCTTGTCCAGGCGTGGGGAACGGGTGATGAATGGTGTGCTCGGAGGAATAGGCGACAATGCAGCTGGGCTGCGAGAACCGTTCTTCATCCGTAGCAGCTGTGCGTTGTGGCTGTCTTGCAGCTGGCGGACCTCATCCTCGTGACGGGCCATTTCGTCTTCAGCGTGTTGCTGCGCAGTCAGGAGAGCATCTTCCATCTCTTTCAGTCTGGCTTGCATCGCGTTGATCCGCATGGCCGAGAGCTGCTGGTCTTCCTCGCCTTTGCCGATGGCGTCCGCGAGGCGCTTGCGCAGGGCACTGTTGGTTGCCAGCTGTTGACGGACGTGATGCGCGAGCATGTCTGTCCGATTGACAGACTCGGCCAGCTCATCCGAATCTCCTTCAGGGGAGTGTGCAACGCTCGCTTCGGCGTGTTCGCGGTCTGCCTGGAGCTGCTGGTAGGCAGACTCAAGAGACGAAGAGGTGGCGACCACTTCGGCGAACGCCTCACGGTCGCCCTCGAGATCAGCTGGGACTGCAATATCGTGCTCCTGCAGCAGAACGCGCAGGGAAGCAGTCTCCTGCTCCGCACGGTCCAGGTCCATCTTCAACCCCGCCAAGCCTTTCTCGCATTGCCATTTTTGGTCCAGAGCATCCTCGGCACGGATGCGCAGGTGATTCACTTCGTCACGGAGATTTCGCACCTCCCGCTCGTAGCCCAGTTTGCGCGGAGAACCAGCCTCCTGCGCACGGGCCACCTCCATCTCCATCATCTGCATGCGTTTCTCATACTGCCGAGACTCATACGCCTGTCGCTCAAGCAGGCGTTTGAGAGCCTGGTGCAGCGCATCACGCTGAGCTTCGGCGCCTTCCACCCGGTCCGCCAGAGACTCTCGCGTGTCGCGATCCTTGGCAGAAACCGAGTTGGACCGCGAGAGCGAGCCCGGTCGGGAAGTTTGTTTGGCCGGCATCCGAGCCAAAGAATTCGACCGCGACAGACCAAACGCGCTGTTCCGTTTGACCGGCGCGTCGCCCTCTTCTGCTATCGAAGCGAAGCGGTTTCCTTGGAGCTGTGATAGAGCTGCATTTTCAATCTTGAGCGCCTCAATCTCCTCCTTCAACCGCTGCACTTCCGCTGGATCCGCCAGCGACTTGCCTTCGCGGAGCATATCACGCTCTCCGCGGAGCTGTTCCAGCTCCACTCGCATGGCGGTCAGGAGGTCCTCAAAGTTGTCTTTGATCTGCCGTTCCTCGTTCAGCTTGCGGCGGGTACTATCCAACGCACTTTCCAGCTCGCGGGCTTTCGAAGAGAGGTCCGAGTTTTCCGTTCGTTCACGTCGAAGCTGCAACAGTTAGACAAGTCTAGCTGAATGGCTTGCTACATACCTGAGTCACCTGTGCTTCGAGGATCTGGACATGCGATTCGGACGCCGTGCGACGAGTCCGCTCTTCCTGCACCTTCTGCCCGAGATCTACCCGGAGTTGAGCTCGTTCCTGCTCTGCAGCGCGCTTATACTTTTCTATATCTTCTATCCGCCCACCGAATTCATACGCATAACGAATCGAGCTCGACCCGGAATCGGAATAATAATCGCTCGTCCGTCGGTTCGGAGCTTCTGATGGCATTTCTGACTGCAACCGCTCCACCAAATCTTCCAGCTCCATCTCCCGCCGGATCGACCCTGCCAGTTCCGAGCTGATTTCCCGCAGCTCGTTCTCGAGCTCCACCACCAGGGCGGAGGGACCGGAATCCATGATACTCGAACTCCCAAGCGAGCCATTGCGCACGGGGTAGCTCACACTAGGTCTAGCGGTGGGATCGAAGGGTACGGAGGTGGAGGGAGTAATGGAAAAGGATTGACTATGGAGTGAGGGAGGCATTGGCGACGGCATCGGTGATCGACCGCCGTCGGATATTTCTGTACTCGATGATTCCGCCCCAGGAGACGTCGTGGTAGCCCGCCAGCCAAAGAACGAACTGATCTTGTTTCCAGGAGTTTTTGGTTGCCGAGGATCATTCAGCGGTATGCTCATGCTCCGCTGACTGGCATCTATCTGTAACGGAGGAGGACGGTTCGACGGAGGGTGCAATGCCATTGTTGTGGCACGTTTATGGTTGGAGGTCGGAGAGGGAAGAACCGGGATGAAGGGTTCGCTGACGAGACGGCTGTGCAATGGTGTCCCGAGCCCATTCGAGAATTGTGACTTATATAGATCAGTTATATCGTCGTCGCTATCGTCGCTGTCATCTCCGGCATGGACAGTCGACGCGGAGGTGTCGATACGGAGGGGAGTTTTGAGAGGACTTCCGCGGGGAAACCTAACCGACGAACGCACGGGGTTAGTCCTGCATCGGACGAGAGGTAGGAACATGCGATGGAGGAGTATAGACGAGAAGAAGGGTGAAAGGTAGGAGTGGCAGGGAACTGGAACAGGCTAGTCCAGGGGTGGAGAGCTTGTCATACCTTTCAATATTCCGACGCGCTATGATAGACGGATCCCCATGCACCGATGAGTAGGAGCTTTCGCGTGAGTGTGTAAAAGAGACAGGGGATTGTAGAGAGGAGAAACGAGGAGGATGGTCCCCAGACACAGAAGGCTGCGAGTAATGGGAAGAAGAGGAAGCAACAGACTGGCCAGATCGGCGCGAGTGGGAGGAGATGGCAGGAGAAGCGGTCGAGGGCAGCGGTTTCCTGCGCACGAGAGCAGGGTCGGTCTTGGGAGGAGTAGTGGCTTCAGGTAGATGGGGATGATAGGCGCCCACTGCGACAGTGGCAGAAGTGGCAGCGCCAGGCGCAGGCGGAGAAGACCAGCCAGGGGTCATGATTAGCGGGCAGCCAAATTAGTCAATATCAGGGATAGAGAATCAGGAGAGAGCAGGATAGGAAAGGATGAGAGAAGGTTCAGCGACAATCATGGGTTATCAGCAGAATCTGCGAAAAAAGAAAGAGCAGAATGGGAGGGCAGGAGAAAAAGCGCAAGACGCCACGAATGAGAGGCAAGCAACAGACAAGGTGGTGGTCAATGAGCTCTGGATCGACAGGCCCCCATTGCGACGACAAAGAGGCTAAAATGGGCTGACAAGGCAAGACAAGAAGAAAGGAGAGGCGCTAGGCTGGGAGAGTGCTAGTGGATGGCACACGGGAGAGGGAGAGGGAGCAGGAGGAGGTCCGAGGAGGAGGAGAGGGGACTGAGAGAGCTGCTGCTGGAGAGCTGGAGGAGTTCTCCTGGAATGGTGAGAAAGGAGGTCGACGGTCGAGGGGTTTCAGGGGGCTGCTGCAGGTCACTGCCCACTCACTAGTCGGTGGGGCCTTTTGATGGTCCTCAACTTTATCGACATCGAGAGTACGTAGTGAGACACCCTCTTTATAGAACATCACAAGAAATAGTCAGTCTATAATTAAAGAGATGTTTGCTTCTGTTTCATGACAAGTGACAGCATACTTGAAGAATGCAGGTCGGGAGCTCAATCTTTGATCTCAAGAGTCGGCCCGGTCGCGGCCCCGGGCGGCGCCTACTCGGCCTTCCTAATTGGGCATCGCCAGCTATCCCCGGCATTCCTGCATTCTTCACCGTTGCGCCTGCACAAGGAGAGTCGCCTTGAAGGTATCTCGGCAACAGGGAGAATACTACTGATACTAGGTCATAGTTTGCGGCAGATACATATATTTCAACGATTCTGAACCATGGGTAAACCAGCCATCGCAATCACAGCTCGTGCGACAACCCCAAGGCAAGTCTACTAATAAATTAGCCTCTGTCGCACCCTACATTCTCTCTCTTTGCAAGAATGGGCCTGTAACACCGAGAGTTAGGTAGTGTAAGGAAAGACTTTGAACCGAGCGCTTTATCGTGGATTGTCCTCGGTTGCTATAGATAGACCCTGGATGGTTTTACAATCCCCGAACTGAAAACTAAAGGTACAGTATACTCCGTCTCCATATCACGAGGCCTGAGGGTTCCGACCCATATCAGAGAAGGAAGATCTATCTAACTGGCCATTGTATATTCATATGTTATACCTTTTCATTCTTTTTTCCCTCTCTTGCGCAATCGACAATCAGCCTACTACCTAATCTCACCCGTCGATCCACCCATTCCCGTCCAACTCCTTTGTCCACAACCACTCATTCGTACCTCCCAGCAAACACGCCACCAGCACTCAACCCAGTCTCACCTTCCACGCCACAAATGCACGAATATCTTGTTAAGCGCCCACCTGCAGAGGAGTGGAGACTCGTTGAGCCATATCCTGCAGACTTGGTCCTGCGTGGCTCATTGGCTCGTGCAGAATGGATACGAGAGGGCGGCGCTTAGCGATGCCTCCATAACTTACGGCTGCCTTGACCAAGATTGGGTTCTTCAGTAAGTATCAGGTGATTATCGTCGGAGCTTGGAGTAGATCCGTGTTGCTTTGAAGCTTGGATAGTTTGGGTACCTTGAATGGGATTTGATCAATGAGTGGGTTGGTGAAGAGGTAGAGGGATTACCGCTCCCCGAGATTAATATGCTTTTCCTTGACGAATGGATAGGTAGACTTAGCCGACAAATCGATAGCTCGACTACTGTTGTTTCCAATAGTGGATTGGGCCAGGTTCAGACACAACGAAGCTTCGCGATATGATACTTGGTCGTCCATATCCATCGTTCCATACCGATATCGACCTGCCATAGCAATAGCCACAGTAATAGTAACCTAACATGACCTTAAACTACCATACGACCTTAAGGTTGTCTAGCAGGACCCCCTAAACCAAACCTAGTCCAACCACCACCTCACCTCACTCCAATACATTCTTCCACCGCTATATAGCAAAACCCAACCCTATCCCACCATCTCCATCACCGCTAGACCCCAAAACCCTCATTCTCTCCCCTATCCCCTCCCTATCCCCCCTCAAAAGCGCACTCCGCGCACTGACAAGAATCCGATTCCCACACCCCTTATCCGTCTCCAAAAACACTACCCCGCCCTCCGTCTCCTCGAGATCCTCAAAGAACCCGGCCTCGACATCTAGCATCTCCAGAATCGCAAACGCCTGGTCGATCCCCATCCCTCGGCCAATGACGTTCAGGCAGGTTGTTACCCAGCGCCGCATCGGGTGGCCGCGCTGCTCGGTTGCGGCGGCGATGGCGAGGGGGAGGAGGAGGAGCATGCCGCCGATGTTGGTTTGGGTGGGGGGGAGGGATGTATTTGTTTTCCTTGTTGTTGTTAATGTGGTGGAGGGTGTGGAAGGGGTATCGACGGGAAAGCCAAAGTGGTAGGGGACGCTGGCGCAGATGTCGAGGGCGAGGTCGCGGGTTGTTTTGCGGAGGGTGGTGCACTGGCGGCGGAGTTCTTTGGAGGGGGGTGTGCCGGAGAGGCTGGAGAGGCGGCGGAGACAGGCGAGGATGATCTCGCTGACGATGATTCGGGAGCAGCGGTATTGGTTCCAGGTGTGGCCGACCCAGAGGTCGTGGTAGAGGTGGTAGCGGTTGTTGTAGAGTGGAGGTGGAGTTGTGGATGAGGAGCTGGTCCAGGCTGGGAGCTGGTGCTCGATTGTTGTGTAGAGGAATTCCGGGGGTGAGATGGCGAGCCAGGCGATAAGGTCTGCTTCTATGGCGTAGGCTTTTGAGAGAATGGTGTAGGGGTCTGTGAGGATGTTTTTGTGGATGTCGGCGCGGAGGTTGGAGAGCTGGCCGGTGATGTAAATGATGCGGTCGCAGTAGGCTTCTATCTGAGGACGGAGGTACATGGCGATTTTGTTGCAGTTAAGGAGGGAGTCGGGGACGTGGAGGCCTAGTTGGAGGCAGCTGAGGATCTGATATAGTTAGCAGAGTAGGTAGATGGTACTTCTACGTACAATCTGGAATCGTAACTGGATGAACAGGTTCAGTCCTTCTGAGTTCTGGAGTTCCTCCTGTCCTCGTAGTTCAAGCAGAGCCGACGCTCCATAGACATGGCTTGTCCACTTGTTGATTGTCCCTAGCGTCCGACTTGTGATGACCTGGCGGCGTCAGTATGAATTCGCAACTAAACAGAGAGGCATACCTCAAATAGCGCAAGCAACAAGACAGCCGAGAGCGTCGCATTTGCTCGACTCTCCTCCTCAATCGAAACCGCCCTCGTCAACAGCGTCAGAGCCCGCCCATACTCCTTCGTGGCAGCCTCCCGTAACTCTTCCGACTGTCGCACGCGAGCAAGCATCGCCGTACCAACAGAGACCAAGCTCGCCATGCGCGCGTTCTCGCTCGGCGACATACTCCCCTGTGCAAGGATTTGAGGGTCGAAATCAATCATGAACAACGCGCCCGGCCACGCGTTATTCCTCAAAAACCAGCTGATCGCTTCGTCCTGGGTTGGTTGGTAGGATGGCTGCAGACTCTGTGGTTGTCGGAGAATGATCTGCTTCTGCAGTACATCGTCGAAATCAAAGACGCTGCTCTCGAGACTGGTGGTCGGAGATTGCTCGGAGGCTTGTGTGGGAGAGGGAGAATCACGGCTGCTGGCTTTTGACTTGGACTGTCGACCAGCTTGACCTCTCCTTGATGTTTTCGATTTCCGTCTCGCTGAAGTCGCTTTCTGGATGACTTGTTCGCTCTCGTCGCGAAACATCAGCGATAGGGTATCCCTGTAGCCTGGACAGACCCGGTTGGCGTTCTGACATTGTGAACAGGTTGGGCGCTGTTGGTCGCAGAGAATCTTTCGCGAGCGGCACTCGTGGCAGCCTTTGCTGGGTCTTCCACAGTAGACCATGTTGATCGTTAGAGAGACGGAGTGGGTGGGTGAAGACGAAGGGATCGTCCCTGGCAGAGGCGGAGACACGAGTTAGCAAACATCTTCCCCGCGCGTCCTAATACTGTTCAAGGCTAGTAGCTTCAAAGGTTGCGAGATCTCGATCACAATGTTTCATAAATCCATCAAGACTGTGGGGACCCCGCATCTGACTTTCACGGATGCATTGCCTCGGCTGTCCTATACTGCAGGATCCATATGTGTGGATTGAGATAATACGGCCATCCAGTCGAATACCGTGTTGAGACTTGTCGATGGTGAGGATAATTTTTCCATGGACCTAGCTGTATTAGTGGGAAGTTTGTTGCATAGTTTATATGTAGAGTGGTTAATATATAGTTAAACTTCAGATACCCTGCGCTTATGTCTCCTTTAGGGTTCAGCGATTGTACAACCTCATGATTCCAATCATGACTTGTATAGTAGTTAGTGAATCTTATACCAAGCTCATTGCCGCCAAGCGATATGTTGAGGCTATCTCGGCACACTCCACGATTAGTGATCGTTCCGAGCAGGATCCGTTGCTGACATCTATGATCCATCCATCCCCACCCCATCCCATCTTCAATCATCCATGTTACAATAACATCTAGAATCAAGAGAGCCACAGTCCACTCTGTAACCACAAACATGGGCGCAAGAGGCCAACAACCCCCCAAACCGCCAGCAAAGCCCACCCAAGACTTCAAGTCACCACCCAGAGACCCAAACGAGGTACCTACCAACCCACCCTTAGGTATAACAAGTCAAATAAATCCTACTAACTAACACCAGCGCCGCCGAACCCAAATCCGCGCCGCCCAACGAGCCTACCGCGCCCGGAACCAAGCCGAATCCGCCACACTGAAGCGGCGCCTCGCACAGCTCGAGAAAGCCCTCGAGGAAATCAGCCAAGGCGTCGTCTCGCTAAGCGACTCGCTAGTCCAGTCTGATGTTCTAAGATCATACCCGCAGGTCGCCGATCGACTCCGCGACACGGTGGAGACCTGTCTCGCGTTAGCGAAATCTGGAGACGAAGACTTGCAACTGCAAGTACAAGAGCGTGACGAGACCACTCAGCCTGCATCAGTCCAAACTCAAAGCGGGAGGAGATCTCCACAAACACCGCAGAGGAGTATCCCATCTATGCCTGCACCTGCACCTATACTGCCAAACAGATATCTCTCCCCAACCTGGTTCACAAGCTCCCCCTTCCCCTTCCCCTACCCTTACCGCAGCAGCAGCACCAACGCCTTCAGCACCACCAGATTCGAAGACAAAGCAGGGACCATGGCCATGCCAATCCCCCACTTCATCGAAACCATCCGCCTCGCAAGCCTCCACCACGGCCTCCGCCTCCTCGACGACCCCTCAATCCCGCTAACCATACTAGCGCGGCCATTCCGGCTGCTCCTCCCTCTCGTGCCTCGAGAAACAATAACCTTGTTCTTCCGCGCGCGGCTGCAGGCACGGCTAGCGAAGCAGCAGCCGCACCACTTCGCTGAGATTCCCTTTTTCCAACTCGGTGGGGCAGGCACGCATTATGTTAATGGGTTTGTATCGAATGCGAAGAGGAATGAGATGTATTCTGGGTTTGGGTATGAGGGGTGGGATGTTGTTGAGGCGGGTTTTGGGGGTGAAGGTGCAGGTGCAGGTGAAGGGGAGGGACCGCTTTCTGCGTTCTCGCCGCAGATTAGGGAGGAGTTGGATGGGGAGTGGTTTGATTTGAATGATTTGGAGGGGTTTTTGTTGGAGCGGGGGGTTGCGTTGGGGGTTGTTTCTTCGGCTTCGACTTCTGCTGGAGATGGAGAGGGGGCTGGAGATGGGGATCAGGTTGTGAACGTGGTGGATCTTACTGCTGGTGAGACCTTACTCCCTGCTTCTGATATGAGGAGACTGCTAGGCTAACTGACCAGAATTACTCCGCAAGGCAATCTGTCTCGGGCATAGTCCTGGGTTTCGGCGGAAGGACGTGGAAGCGGCTATTGGCCATCCGCAGAGGTGATAGTACCAGGCACGGGTCCACGATCCTTGCTGCTCCTGGTTGAACGTCTATCTTCAATCTATGCCAACATCATGCAGTTTGGACTGCTACCTACTGGACCATTGACGCGATTACGCACGCTACACCCGTTTGCTCAATGCCCTGGGACGAATCCAGCGGTATGCATTTCATATCTAGCTCCTATCGAAGTCATTCGAAGAAACAGCATGATCAAGCGGCAGCAATCCATGCATTATCAGGGAAAAGCTGGTACACGGCCCGCTTCTCTGAGCTAGGCAAGTTCATCCGAGCGGTATCTCGGTCCTTGTCAACCCGTGAGAGTGCTTCGCGCATTGTACCAAGCAAAAACTGGCGATTCTGGAGATGAGGGATTACCATCAGTCTACAACCTCCCCTTCGTATTCCTTCCTTTGGTATTCCTCCCCACATCCACAACCAACGCAACCTGCGAACTCGTCGCCACCACCGCACCCCTCTGGTCCAGCACAACAACATCCAAGTCCGCCCTCCCACCCCTCAGCATCCTCGTCACAACCCTCGAATGCAACCACTCCATCCCCTCCGGAATCCTCGTCTTGAGATCGATATTCATCGTCACAGTCGGATACCAGTACCCGCCGACGATGTTTCCTCCATCAGACCCTGACCCTGCACCTACACTTGAAGGCTGGACCCCCGAGTCCTCCATAGCGCCCAGACGGTTCAACGCGGCGGGGAACAAGTCCAGGAGATACATAACCGCCTCGTTAGACCACTTTGCAGTCGCACCCGATTTTCCTTTCTCTTGAGCTACTGCTCCACCAGGTCGGAACCGCGCCCACTGATCCACGACCTGATTCACCCTCTCTCCCACCGTCCGATCCTTCGCAAAGAGGTTCTCCGGCGTATACAGCTCGATATGCTGCGCAGCAAACAACCCCCTCGGTGCGTCCGGGAACCGGGCCCAGGATCCATCTCTACCAATCTCAGCCAACGAGTCAAGATTCACTGCGCCATTTGGATCTGAACCAGGCGGCGGAGGCGGCGATAGCCCCCACGGCCCGGTAACCGCAGGTCCGGATTCGAAGTCGGGCGAGCCGAGCGTGATGTATGCGGCGAGTTCGGTTTCTAACCCTCCCTCTCCTCCCTTTGTAGGCGTGTCTGATTTTTGGGAGAGCGTGATGTGGATTGTGCTGAGTCGGCCGCCGAGTTTGATGTCCTGCACTGTGAGGACTGCGCGGCCGATGCGGGTGCGGCGGAGGAAGGTGATTTGGAAGTTTATTGGTTCTGGCGAGGAGAGGTTGGATTTGTGTCTGGTTTTGAGATGGAGGGAGGCGGTGCGGTAGAGGATGCTTGCTGTGTAGCCGCCGTGGGGAACTGGTGGTGGTGGTGGTTAGTGGGTTGGTCTAACTTCTGGAGGGCTGGAGAATATAGTTAACGTACCAACTCCAATACACCAAGCGGGATCGAGGTGTGCCTCGTATGTATGTGAGTCTAGTGATTTGACGGCGATAGCGTTCTCAAAGAGGGTTGAGTGTGCAGGGTCTGACATTGTGTTGGTCGAGCTTCCAAGGTTAGGGACGAGCGGCATCAGTTGTAATGAAGAAAACACCAAAGTCGATCTGTAAAGGCCATCTCAGGAAGTCTTCAGACGATGAATGCCGGTGGAGCTACTGGCTGTGGCAATAACAACGGTCTCCAATTGATAGATCCAAGGTGTGGGTAGTCCCTCAGCTCAAACACGACCGACACGTGAATCCCGACTATTCCGCCTTCAATGGGAGTCGGACAGGCGGTTTTGGGACCTCAATAGTATTTATAGCACTTAGCAGTCTAGGTAGAGCTCTTGCGTATCTCGGTAGGAGCCTGGGACCTCGGCCAAAGCTGAATGAGGCGCATCTTGGCCGGGAAGATCACTAATCACGATTCCTCTTAGCGGCGCGGTCTGGGCGGAATAGGAGTCATTACAAGCTATCTTGTGCTGCCGTATACTGTCTGACCCTAATACAGGGCCTATAGGTGAACTATATACTTTTATCTATGCCCTAATTCAACAACCATTTCATTCTGTATTCGGTAATATAGCACTAACATAGATACTTCTCACAGCACCTCCTTTCAGGAACCTGGTTCTGCTGAGTTACATTACAGAAGGATCATTCCCAGATTATCCAGTATGAGCTAATGCGAGAATTTAACACACCTAGTCCCCGAGTAGGGAACATGTACGCAGGAACTGTTGCAGCAATAGGCACAACCACTATATGTACAGCAGTGGTCGCCGGGTTGGAGATGGCACTCTTACAGAAGAGGGAAAATGTTAGACAAGACTCAGTATAGCATAAAACACTGTTACAAGGGATAGACACGCACGAGTGCCTTTGACAGGCTGGTCCTAGCGGAGCTCGAGGGTACCGTCCTCCACGGGGGAACCTGGAGGAAAACTATGTCCGTTCTTGTCCTTTTCGCAGCAGGTCCAGCAATCGCCCTGTTTGCTGAAATGTAAATTAAGTGCAATTAGGACTGTGATGGGCAAAGGGTGAGGCGGGCTTACTTTCTGCTTAGGTTCCTTTTCAGTGCACAAAAGGCCATTGAGTCAATCAACTAGTTTCAGAATGATTTCGAGGTAATGCAGACCATATGTTCCATGCATGAAGGCTTGTGGTCGTAGCACCCGCGTAGGCAGCCCGTCATATCGGGCTCTCCCGGATCTTCATGAATGATCACGGTCTTCGACCAAGAAGGGGCGGCTAGAGCAAGGGATGGAATTGCAAGAGTAGTTAAGATAGTAGTGAGACGCATCTTGGTAAGGGCACGTAGGCAGTAGTCTGGAAATAGTGAAATACAGAAAGGGCTCCGTGAAGAGTAAAAGAAGAAGTAGAAGCTAGCTTGGACTGGATCGGTATTTATGATGTCTGCCGTAGTCCAGTTGGTAGTTTTGAAGGATGCTGTGGAATAAAACTAATGGTATAAGCTCAGGTCTATGATGATGGATCAAGGGTGGTATGGAAGAATCATGGCAGGGATAACCATCACAAACTATGGCTGACTGCAATTATGCTTTATTGTCAGCCATGGTCCTCAGGTTAGTGCACGCACTCACAATTTATAGAAGTCTAACATAACGCCCAATGATACATCAGATGCCAGGTGTAAGAGAACTGTAAATCTATCATTAACCACTCGGCCATGACCTAGACGTTCGGTGGCGTACACCTTTGGTTCATACGCGCGTCTGAAGCCAAGCACTTTCCATAGATTCCTCCACAGCTCGTTACCCACAGGCTTCTGCTCTTCCATCGGTGTTCTGGATAGCTAGACACCCTGGAGTTGCATGTTAGGGCTACAATTCGGGAAACGAATATCAAAGACGGACGCAGCAGTACAATTCACTGGTACGAAGTCTAAGCCACAACCTTTATAAGTATTTGAGTTCCGGACCGAAAACCTCCTACCTCCCTCTAGGGCTAAGGGAAGAACTATTTCATTCCAGGTCCAGTACTACAACTCCCCTGGTGACTCGCTTGCTCGCGTTTCTCTCGTCTTCCTGTTCCTTTCAATGCCGGTTCCAGCCGATCAGGCAGCCTGCAGATGCTGACGATTGGTAGAGAGTTCACGCGGTGCATCATAGACAACAGGCTGGTTGTAAGTCGCCAGAAAAGGTGTTGTAGCACTAAAGCCATTGAGGTTATGGAGCTCGGCGATCTTCGCCGCAAGAGTCGCATCTTCCCGAGGCCATTGGATATTGAACCACCCCCTTCGCTTATGTTGCCAAACAACATGGACCGGGAGAACGATTTCCGATTCGTGCGCGGTATCAAAGTCATAGTCGGAGTTGTTGATATCGACGACCATGAAAGTGCGGCCTCCCCTGATCTCAATGGCGAGGAACTTGATTCGACTGTCTTCCTCCCAGTTTGGAAAGATGTTGTTGACGAGTGTTCCTGCCGAGGCACGGTAGTCTTGAGAGTCCAGTTGGTCGGTATGTGCTTTGATCACCAGTCGCTGTGCATGGGGCTTTGCAAGGATTTACTCGCGTATCTGGGCGATATCAGACATGGTGGAAGGGATATCGGAACAAGGGATAATTGTAAGGTAGGTACAAGGAGAGATTGTTTGTCTCGGATCACGTGTAGGTACTGGGCTGTTGGGCCTCGTTACCCTTCCGAACGAAGAATCCCTCTCCCGAAAATGTTGATTTTCTAGGACTAGCCATTGTCAGAGAGATGACAGAGTTTGTCATACGGGTTGCCAGTATGCTATGCAATTACAACATACCGCAGCCGCAGCCGTCTTTCCATTGGTTTGGAACGGCGTCTGATCTTGACATCCAAAGAACTCAATCATAGAGATCATTCCAAAACAAAATATCCTGAAGCTCCTCTTCGCTCAAGGCAGCATTCACAAATTGTTCTGTCTGAGGAGTCCGAATCCGTCGATGAATCTCCCCAGCGGTCTTCCATCCAAAGAATCCAGCCATTTCCCAATCAACCAGCCCGACGATCTTATCGTCATTCACGATACAATTCGACTGGGTAAAGTCATTATGCATGAAGCCCAAGTCCGTGTCAGTATCCGTGGAAAAGAGAATTTCTCCTTCCAGCGGATTGATGCGCCCGTTGCTGAGAATGTGTGGATCTTGGATAACATGAGACCGAGCTCGGCGTTCATCATCAGGCTTGATGGTATGCAACTATCGCAGTATTGCTCTGGCCTGCTCTTTGAACATCTGCTTTTGACTAGTTGAAAGATACAGCCATGCGACACTCAACGCAACGCCCGGGAGTCTCTCCTGGATAAGCACGTGGCGGCCACGTATCTAGCATCAATGTTAGCAGAATGCTAAAGAGACTAGGGAATCAATACCTTGCTAGCAAAGTATATCTCCGGCACTCTAATATCCCTAATTACGTCCCTGGCAATAGCAATCGCTTCGATTTCATTAGCATCAGCAAACGAATAATCGATCTCCGATGTGTTGTGAAGATGGCTTGATTTGACGATAACACTTCCTAGGGCGAAGACATCACGCCCACCGTCGTCTGCGGGGTGGATCCGGATAGACTCGTCGCAGAGGTCGACTACCGATTCCCAGTATCGCTTGGCTTCGGCTGACTAGTTACCGACATGCTCTGGCTGGATGGAAAAGTCGCTAGGCTTGGGTTGATAACGTCCGTAGAGCGGGACATCAGCGTATAAGTCAGAGGGTGGGATGTGTTCTGGGTCGGTTGCAAATGGATTCATGGTCACAGGATGGAGCAGCATACAAGATTGTGGGTTGTTGCACTGTCATTAAAATAACAAACAACCACTCTGTGATGTATGAACTAAACCAGAAGCAAAAAGGCATTTATTCATCAGGAGAATAAAAATGATGAAAAAAAAAAAACAATCGACAGCAGTGTGGTTCGAACACACGCCTCCGAAGAGAATAGATTAGTTCCAGTTTTACGGATTCAAGTCTATCGCCTTAGACCACTCGGCCATGCTGCCTGACTCATAATGCTGTAAGCCAAATCCCATGTCTATAAGGAAAGCACAATTTTGACTCAAGTACCATGCGCAATGTTGAATCTCAAGCTACAGTTGTTGATTATGTACACTCTCTGGCCTGAAGACTCCAAGTTGATAGAAGTGGGACAGGTACTATCGGTCGCATTGGTTACATCGCTCCTTGTTTGTGCAAGTCATGTAGAGCTAAATAGCGCATAGGGATATACCTCACTCACAATCATGACCAGTAACTTAGTCGTAACTCAGGGGTTTATCCTGGCCCTACAGATTGAGACGTTCATAGGGGCCTAGATATTGCATCGAAACCGAGATACCGATTACTCTAGGCCAATCGAACCATAACAGCATATAGTCTGCTTAGCGCCTGCGTTCATCGGTAACTACCTTATGCATCATGGGCATCGCCACGAACCATGCAGCCAAGCCAAGGCTGAATCAACGAGCGCAAACCCGAGGAGCTCATGGCATCCACTCAATTCAGATTACTACTTCCGCTCTAAAGCAAGGCGATTCTCACGTCCTGGAGCTGCTCGGTGATCTCACCCAGATGATCGAAGTCCAGGGATAACCCTTGTCGTACGGCAACGGACTCGCGAAAGCCTTGCAGCCACATATACGGACGAACATGCAGCCTGCACCAGTAAACATCGATGACGAGAGATTGGTTGGACTAGGGTAGCAGATCAATATGCCTAGGCACGTATGGCTTTAAGATCTCGATACGGGCTGTGTTTCTGTAAGCGCTGAGATACTCGCCAAGGCTGGGTGCTCCTGATGGAAGAGAGCCCCGTGAGACAAAGGAGATATAAAATAGGCTTCAAGAGCTCTCTGCCTCTTCTTCCAGTGCTATAGTTTCCGTCATCTACGTTACGGACGCTTCTTACTTGACGATGGGCTCTTCAGACACAAAGCAGAATGCCAGCACTTTCCATTGCCTTCAGGAGCTGCTCAAGAGTTCGTCATGGAAGGCCACCGAGAAGGTGCTGAGCTATGTGTCCCAAACGTACGCTTGGCAATCAAACGTTGCTGGCTTGAATACTAACTTGGATGTTTCTAGCCTCGGATCGGACACCAAGGCTATCCTGCTGACCGGGATCGGTGGCACCGGGAAGACTGCGTTTATCAAGTTGGTTACTGGTGAAGAAACTCTCCATGTAGAGAACACACTGAAATCAGGTACTCTTCTCTAACTCAAAGCACTTACGACTTATCTTAAGACCAATCGAAAACTTTTCTAGGAACCACGGAGTACGCCGTTGTGCCCGCCGTCATCGACGGCCGGGACTACCTCTTGATTGACACACCCGGCTTCGAGAACGCAGATTACAGCAACCTAGAAGTCTTCAAAGAAATCACCACCGGCGTGGTGACTATTTCAACTGTGGTCCCTATTGTCGGGGTCCTCTATTTCGCAGAGACATCCAGCGACCGGTTCCGAGCAGCAGACGCAGAGATTCTTCGGTGGTTAAGCGCCCTATGTGGTCGCGAGTTCTTTTCTAATATCACCATCGTGACATCCAAATGGGACACGTGGAGCCAGGACTCCCTCCACGATAAAAAGGAGCAGCTAGGTGACCGCAAGAGAGAATGGGAGTCTATCTTATGCCCACCCGGTGGTGGGCCGGGGGCTCAGCTATACCACCATGGTATTGCTAACGGCGGCCAATCCGCCCAGTGGGACAGGCCTTACAGCGAGAAGAACGAGAAGGAGGCTCGCAAGGAGGAGGCGTTCAAGATGATCTCAAAGAACTACAAGCGCCCTGCACCGGCCGAGCTCCGTATCCTACAGGAAATCAAGGGCGGCATTCCCGTTCATGAAACCTCGGCCGCGAACGTGCTGCGAGATGTCCGCCACGAGCAGGCGCAGAGCTCTACCGGCAACACTCAACCAGACCCTGCAGGCCCCCGGAGATATCAGCAGCGGAGTACCAGTACCAGCAGAACGCCAAACTGGGACAACTACACGCAGGATGACGACTGGAGTGCGGCGTTCCAGACCGCGGAGAGATGGGTCGGCTTGTTGATTCAAGCATCCTTGGCTTATCAGCGGCTTCGGCGAGGCCTGTTCTCCCCTTTCACTTTCCTGTCTCGGATGTATAACAGATTTACTTATAACGCCTTTGCTGATCAGTTTGAGGATCCGCTCGGCAGGGAAGAGTTTGAGGAGTTTTTCCCGAGCCCGGACGCTAGACAGAATGAATCTCCATCTGAATCTGAATCTGGATCTGGGTGGGGGATCTGCGTTGTCATGTAGATGGCCATGGCATTTCAATGTGTGGTTGAGTTTGATTCCTTAAACCTGCCTTGTTATTTGGTTATTAGTTATGTGTAGGACAGCGTACCTCTTTTTTTTTTTTTTTTTTTTTTTTTTTTTTTTTTTTTTTTGGTTTTAGTACTCGTGTTCGGATGTCAGTCTTTACCTCATGTCTTTATTTTTCTAGAATTTGAGTATCTTACATTTGCCAATGAATCTAGTGTTTACTTGCAGCCATATATACCCTGCACGTGGTGTAGTGGACAGAAAAAGTGGAGGTGGAGGTGGAGGTGGACAGCCACAACCCTAACCCAACACTTTGATATCAGCATCGAGCGGACATCAGTGCGACCACAAACGCGGTATCACTCTCTCAATCGGCCGTCAGTCGGAGATACCCCCGAGAAAACATAACCTCGTTAGGAGTAAATACCTCCCCAAGTCGCCGCAATAGAGAATCTGTGAAAATAAGCCAAGCTCCTCTCATTCCTGCCGGATTGCCTAGTTCTACCATGTCGTTGAAACCAAGTATCGGCTTCATCGGCCTCGGCGCCATGGGGATTGGAATGGCAACACACCTCCTCGAAGACGGTTATACCGTCCGCGGATTCGACGTCAATCCCGCTGCCTTGCAAACACTGCAGCAGAAAGGTGGGATCGCGGCGCCGAGTCCACGTGAATGCGCCATTGGCTCCGGAATTCTGGTCTGTATGGTAGCGAACGCGGCGCAGACCGAAGACATCTTCTTCTCCGAGTCACGCGGCGCGATCTTTGGACTCCCAGCTGGCGCAACCGTTATTCTTTGCTCGACGGTGCCGCCTAGCTTCCCGGGGCAGCTATTACAGAAGATACACGGGTATGGAAGGGAGGATATCCAGCTTGTTGACTGTCCGGTCTCCGGGGGTACCGTGCGTGCTGCGCAGGGGACGTTGACGATTCTCGTTTCAGGGTCTGCGGACGGATTGCAGGGTGCGAAGGGGGTTCTAGAATCTTTGGCGGAGACGATTTATGAGATTGAGGGTGGGCTGGGGAGTGCGAATAAGGTGAAACTTGTTAATCAGCATTTGGCGGGGATTCATATCGCGGTTGCGGCGGAGGCGATGGCGTTTGCTGCGAGTTTGGGGGTTAATACGAGGGTTTTTCATGATTCGGTGGTTGGGAGTGAGGCGTCGAGTTGGATGTTTGAGAATCGGGTGCCGCATATGTTGGGGGATGACTGGACGCCGCATTCTGCGTTGGGGATCTTCGTGAAAGATATGGTATGTTATGTTGTAATCTTGACTTGGGGGTTTAGATGTTGATGTGGGATAAGGGAATCGTTACATCGGAAGGCCTGAATCAGAAGATTCCGTTGTGGCTTGCGTCTGCTGCTGAGCAGCTGTATCTGCTTGGTGCTCAAAATGGGTACGACCGTGAAGACGACTCTGGTATTGTGAGGGTCTTCGTTCCGAGAACGCCGTCTTTAGTCTCAAATATGGCAGAGACTGCACGGTCCGACGGTGAAAACGCTGATACGATCAGTTCAGTTAAGAGTTTGCTGGAAGTTGTTCACACGGCCGCCGCAGTAGAGGCTCTGGCTCTCGCAAACGCACTCGGCCTGTCAATCAACAGCTTGGTATCTATTATATCGAATGCAGCGGGGGCTAGCCAGTCATTCAAAGCTGTGGCTTCGAAAATCGTGGGAGGAGATTTTGCTTCTGGGTCCTGCATTGCGGAGACTCGGAACAAGCTTGTAATGAACCTTGCATCGTGATCACGACCATGGCTAATGGAAGGTCAACAGAAAGAGGTCATGATACTTGCCAGGAAGCTCAAATTCCCTTTGCAACTCACGACAGCGGCTTTCAATCTCTACGAACAGGCCGTAGCGTACGGACTCGGCAACCAGGGTGATGCGGCGCTGTTAAAACTATGGCATGCTCCGGACTCTCCACCGTCTCGGTTCGAACCAGCAAGGTATATACCTTTATCGCGCTCTCATACAGTCGCGGCCCTTCCAGAATTCACACACGACACTTCAAACCTTGTTGACAGGATTCAAGACGGGCTGAGAGCTGAACCGGACTATAAGCTTGTGGTACTCGACGACGATCCGACGGGAACGCAAACCTGCCACGACATTAATGTCCTTACAATGTGGGATATAGATCTTCTCGTGGAAGAGTTCGAGTCCAACGCCAGAGGATTCTTTATATTGACAAACAGTCGGGCACTGTCTTCCAGTGACGCTCGGTGTCTGGTAAGCGAGATTTTAAGAAACGTCGACGAAGCAGCCTCGAAGACTAGGAAGAAGTATGAGGTCGTTTTACGTGGAGATTCAACCTTGCGCGGCCACTTTCTAGAGGAGCTGGAGTCCCATTTTGATACAATTGGCTCTCCGGATGCATGGATAGTGGCACCCTTCTTTGAAGCAGGGGGTCGCTTGACCATCAACGACGTCCACTATGTGGCCGAAAACGACAAACTTATCCCCGCTGCAGATACCGCATTTGCTAAGGATCGAACCTTCGGTTACCAGTCCTCGAACCTGAGGGATTACGTGCTAGAGAAGGCGGGGTCCCGATTCACCAGCAGGGATATTGTTTCTGTAACGCTGGAGGACATCAGACGCGGCGGGGTTGCGGCGGTCGTCAGCACGATAATTACCGCTCCAAAGGGTGGTATCGTGATCTTGAATGCCGCTCAAGACGAAGATATGCTTTTGTTTTGTCTAGGGCTGTTGGAAGGTAGGCAAGCTCAGAATAGCTATCGCGTATGCTAACCATCGCACAGCGCGACGGAGGCATAGTCTTGTTTTCGGCTACCGAACAGGGGCCTCATTTGTTTCAAGCCGTCTCGGAATTCCGCGGCAACAAGCCCTAATGCCGAAACAGCTACAGTTGCCCGGGATCACTCTGCAGACTGGCGGACTCATTGTGGCGGGCTCGTACGTGCCAAAGTCTTCACAACAACTGGAGGTGTTGGTCGACCGGAGGGGCTCGAAACTCGAGGTCCTCACAGTTGAAGTTCCACAGCTTCTGAGGGAGTTCGAGTATCATGCGGATATCCCAACACTTCTCCTGAAGTCCAAGGCCATGCGGAATATTACCGAGCGGGCTTCAGCCATTCTAGAACTGGGCAAGGATGTTTTGGTAATGACCAGCAGAGAGCTTGTGACAACAGATTCTGTCCACACAAGTGCTTCGACCGTCAGGAAGTTAACGAATTTGGATATCAACAACCTTATTGCGAGAGCTCTGGTCCACGTTCTCCGCAGCTTGTCAATTCAGCCTCGGTATCTGCTTGCAAAGGGAAGGGTGACGTCGTCCGATGCAGCAACATCCGGGGTAGCTATGAAGCGTGGACGCATTCTAGGTCAGGCTGCGCCTGGAGTTCCGATATGGTGGTGTGAGAGGGATGAAGACTTGAAGAGCGTGGAAGAAGGTGGGAGAGAAGTGAAATGGACGCATCTTCCGTTGATTGTCTTCCCGGGAAATGTGGGAGATGCAAGCACACTTGCAGATGTAGTAGAGGGATGGGCGTGCAGTTGTTGCCCGGTCTAGCAATCCAGAACTGCATGATATTTCTTTGATTCTCGAAATGATACGAATTGAATCATTTGGTCACCACAGGTGGAAGCAAGTAAATCGCCATTCGGCGAAAACGCAAGTAAGCTAGCAGACGCGCCATCTATTTTGATGCGTTCACACCAGTGCAGTATTGTGTAAGAAAGAACAGGTTAACGGTTGAATACAGAAGATAACGCTCAGAAAGATTCCATACAGAACATGACTCGTACAGTAGGTAGTTGTGTCTGAAGAACTCATGCGAGCACCGTCGGTTGAGGCGCTGCTAAAATCTCATCAACAACTGTCGCCATGGAAGGCCCAATCCCCCACAAACACCGCTCTCCGCACACACGTTGCATGAGAGTGACAAACAGCATCTCTCCCTGCTCAAGCAAACCGAGAAACGTATTGTGATCCGTAGACCAAATACGTGGATCTTGCGTTGCCGGTTCATGGGGCCCGCCGTTGAGGCTCAACACAATCGATTCCATCAGGGTGTTGAAGATGAGCATACAGGACTCTGACCTCCGCGGAAGCTCATTGAACGTGTCCAAATGGTTTTGGATGTCCTTCCCCGCCCGTCTTAACGCACCCCAGATGCAGAGAAGGATTCCGTAACTGCCTGCGGTTACCCAGGGTGCTTCGCGATACGCGCGCTCACCTTCCTCGCCGGCTATTCTGGTTAGAGCGGAGGCCAGATCATTTAGCACGGCAAGAACGCCTTCGTCGCCCCATAAATGTGGTGGTAATAGAGGCGCTGATCTTCGGACTGAGACATAGTTTCCAAGAGTTAGATGTGTTGAGGTAGCCAGACCGGCGATCACGCTGTTGTCGACTATGCCTCCTATCAGAAGGTGGTCAGGCCGACAGAGGCTAATCTTGACTGAACAATGCAGTATTTCAACTGTTCTCCAAAGTAGGAACTGAGGGTTGTCGCTTGTACAGGCCTGATCCTTGACGATCTTCGAGATGGTTCGCATGGCGCCATAGATCTGTTTGTTTTGGTGTTGGGTAAGGATATGAAAAGCTGAAGGATCTGAAGGACTTGGTGGTAGCTGATAGTAACTTCGGGTAAAATCTCGAATAAGGGCGTTGATATTGGTCATTATGCACAAGGTTGTAAATGGTGATGCGATGAGTGCGGCAAGGAGATCGGGACTGGGTGATTCAGCCATGAGCTGCTGCGTAGCTAGAGAGAGAGAAGCCGTGGCGACGCTGCGTGGCCCGTATAAGTAATTTTCTGGAGCTAGGCCAAAGTGCTCGGTGACTCTTTGAAGCCAGATTTGTGAGTTCTTTGCCTCCCATAGGTTGCTCGGAAAAGGCAGTTCCCACCCGAACTCCATGGGAGAGATAAGTGGACGGATATTAGATGGTAGGAACAAGAGGGAATCCAGAAACACTAGAGTATAGAGCGAGATTTTCATTGACTCCGTGCTAATGTAGGACATCCAACGGGTGTATGGCGTTTTTGAGTCGGTCGGATCTCCCTGCGACGCCCACGACAACGAATCTGGCATCGTGATCCCTTGCCGCAGTAGTCCGAGCTCACGCATTGCCTGAACCAGTATTAGCCAAATGTGCAAAGATGAAAGGGTAAGACTGACATCTACAAGGGTACGGAGCATCTGCTTTGTCTCTCCAAACTCAGGAGTTTCCTTCATGTACGTTCCGTAGATGATATGAAGAAGCCAGGTTTGCAGCACCCATGTCTTCCGAAACTCGCTGTAATCAACGGCGACCTAATTCAAAGTTTAGGACTTTGTGTGTATGAGGCATTGAAGAGAATATCAGACTAACCATGCGTTGAAGATCTCGAATTCCGCTTTTCCAGGTGCTTCGACGCCAGTGCTCGCTTGCCTCCCAATCGCCATTGCTATAAGCTCGCGAGTATAAGCTGCCGATGACCATTAAGACGTTAACCAACAACTCAGGGGCCGAGTTCAGACTGAAAGTCGGTCGGTGTAACAGAGGAAGCGAAGGATGAAAGTGGTCAAAGTAGGCTTTCAAGTACGAAGAGGTTGTCTCTCCGTTGACGCTAGCCGTACGACTAGGTTAGTGAGGGAGGTATAGATTGGACAGGGTTGGAACAAACATGGATGAAGGAGATCCAGAGTAAGCTTGGGAGCCATCAGTAGTGTATGTGAGTTGGTCAGGCTGCCAGGTACTATCTGGGAGAAGGAGAGAGGCGTCCTGTAGCGATGGAGTCACGTCCTCCATTTCAGGCGGGGTAGGCACCCTCTGGTGGCCTTGCTGTGGTTGATCTTTCTGAGATGCTAACAAACGACAGCGGTCTGTGTGCCTCTTGTAGACGTCGCTGTCACATGTTAGCAAAGGAAGTCTAAACAATGAGAAGCCAACCTTCGAGAAAAGCGAGCGTGGCATCCAGCGCACTCAAAGGTCTTGCGAGACGAGCCACCATGACCTGCATTGAGTGAGCCAGATTCAGCCACATATCAAAAATTAGACGTACGCGCACGCTTGTGCCGTTGGAGGTTTTCCTCGTAGAAGTCAGTCTCAGTGGTGTTGGGGGAGTGGTGTTGGTGCTCACACTGCGGGTAAATGACTTTGAACACTCGTTACATGTAAATGGCCGATAAGCACTCACATCTCCGGGTAGATCAGCCATTATATATAGGTAGATGATGCTAGTGGCTAGGACACAAATGATTGATGTGGTGCAGTTGGAGGTGCATCGTGAGTGGAGTTCTCCAAAAGGAAGGAGATCGGGTACTGTCGAGAGGTCACGTGCACGTGCAATCTCCCTCCTTCTCCAATTTCTCTTTCTGAATCATCTGCAGCTCAAGTCTCCAACAGCTGTTCTATCTCTGCAGTTATGAATAATGGTATAGTCTAGCTATACCGCCTTCACTTCGAGTCTCATAACTTAATGTCCGTCCACAAAACTTCTACAGGGTAATATAGACATCCAATTGCATTTCCTATACAAATAACACATCCTCACCCCTGCCTACTCCTCTCACTCCAAAACCCCAATCCGGCCTCCTCCCTCGCAATCCCATAAACCGCACTACTATCCAACCACTCCCCCCTCTCCTCCCTCGCCCTCCGCAGCCTCCCCTCCGCAACCTCCACAGTCGGCAACCTCGTCCCCACCCCCCGCGCAATCGCAAGCGCATGCCCCATGTCCTTACTCGCCAGCGCCGCCGCAAACCCCGGCGGCGTATCCAACGGCGGCGCATACGCCCCGCTCGTAATCCGCTCCGAATAGCTCTCCAGCACAGGCCCAAACATATCCGCAATAAACGACTGCAGCTGCGCGGTTCCCAGCCCCGTTTTCTCAGCAAAGACATGCGATTCGGAAATCACCTCCATGAAGGAGATGACGAGGATGTTTCCGCAGATTTTCAGCAGGGAGGAATTGCGTGGTTCGGGGCCCATGGGGATGATGCTGCGGCCCATGACGTTGAGGATGTAGGGTTTCACCGTTTGGATTGCGGGGTCTGGGCCTGCGAGGGCGAAGATGAGGTTTCCGGATGCGGCGACGGGGGAGGCGCCGAAGACGGGGGCTGCGATGAATGTTGCGCCTGCGGTGAGGAGGTTCTGTGCTGCGGCTGTGGCGGTGTCGGGGTGGATTGTGGATGTGTCGATGAAGATCTTGCCTTGGAGGGAGGGGAGGGATAGGGCTTGGGTGAGGAGGGTGGTTAGGACGGTGTCGTTGGAGATCTAGAATTGTTTCTCAACATTCAATTCCTTTATTTTCATTAAAAAAAAAGGATATAGTGGGGGGGTTACCATCGTGAATATGATATCAGAGCTCTGCACGACGCTCTCGAAATCGGCCTTTGGGATTGCGCCTGCGTCTTGCAGCGGCTGCCCTTTTTCTAGGCTGCGATTGCTGTACTGCAGAGGAGGGAGGTTGTTTGCGTGTAAATGTTTTTGCAGGTTCAGGGCCATTCCTAGGCCCATCGAGCCAAGGCCGAACTGTCCTTGTTAGTACGGGTCATATCGCGAGAAAGTTTGGAGGTTAGCAACGAACCCATCCGATTTGGTGAGGCGCCATGCTGCTGACAGTTAGAAATTGAGTCTCTTAGGGACTACGAAACGCAAGTGCTAAAATCAAATCAATGGCCTCTCTGTCATATTTATCATTTACTTATCGAGTCTCTTACTGATAAAGCTGATCGCGGGGCATGTGGAGCTCCATTGCCATCCTACTCCAACCGTCCACCATCTATCAAAGCAAGACGCTCCATACCATAGCAACTTGAGCCAAAATACATTCAATTCAAACCCCTCACACCATGCAATTCGATATAGAAAAAAAAAAAAAGCAACCAAACCACCAACCCTACAACCCTTTCTCTAACTCCACAACCCCCCC